>NC_089770.1:22965664-22988164 GCF_040412425.1 Macrobrachium rosenbergii | reverse complement strand
GTTAATGGTCCAGAAACGACTGACTCAGTCCTGGCGAGACAGCGCCGAATACAGCTCCAGATGAGAAGCCAACACCACACGTGAAAATAAAACAAGCTCATTGTAATTAAAACTATACAACAAGTCAGAAATGTCGGGGAGGAGGAAACAGGGTCATTATGTTCCAAAAAAAATAAATAATTACTGCCAAAGTGACTTATTCAAAACAAATTAATTTACTTTAAATTTAACACATACTGACAATATATATATATATATATTGTCCTTATTCAGATAAAAAGGGTACAAATTTACAAATATATAAAAACAATGACACAATGAAAACACAGGTGGCAAAAGTTTGACTAAAAACAGATGTAAATAATAGGGAGAAGGAAATACTTTAATAAACATTAGGCAATAAACAACCATGTTGATGGAGACTGGTTGGTAAGTGTAGGAAAACCGGTTTAATCATTATAGATTCAAAGATCATTAATTCCTCCTCATTCTGTACTTGTCCTAAAACTTTAAAATCTTTAACATCAAATTCGTTTTACAAATCTTTACATGAGTTCTTATATTGGAGTGGTCAGGACTAGACAATCTACTTCCAGTTCTGTAGCTCTCCCCCTAATGAGAGCAGATTCGAACCCTTAGTAGTATCATGGTGTATCCGATATGTGTGCCCAGACTACATCTGGGACAGGTGTATTATTAAATACCTTAGATGCAAGCAGGGGACTCACTCTATCCTTAAACTTGTATAAGGATCTGATGGTTCGTGGGTTCTTCGGAATCTTTTAAGCTTAATGCTGGTAATTCTTTTTGAAGGAAACCAAGACATTTTCTTCTAAATTCATTTTCATGCAAGAAGGGGAATTTTGCATACAGATGTAGTTTGGGAGCCGTATGTATTACAGGTGGATCATTTATCTTGAGTTTAAGCAGTTTATTGAGAAATCTATAAAATATGACGAGTGGAAAGCAGTTATTTTTGAAGTAATTGGTTAAGAACGTGATTTCATTGTGTTGGTTCCTACACTTATCAGCCAGTCTTCATCAACACGGTTGTTTATTGCCTGTTTGTACATTTCCTTATAACTTTAATTTACCTGTTTTTATTCCAACTTTTACCACCAATATGGGTAGGTGTCCTGTGTTTTCATGGTGTCATCGTTTTTGTTATATACTTGTAAATTTTTCACACGTTTTATTTTACTACTGACAAAATGTATACAATTATTTATTATTTTTACCGCTTTCAGTCTTGAGAATACATCATGCGATGTGGAACGTCGGCTTTAGAATAAATGCAATCATATCAAATCGCCTTTCCTGAAAATCTGCATCGTGTATATATATATATATATATATATATATATATATATATATATATATATATATATATATATATATATATATATATATCTATATATATATATAGATATATATATCTATATATATATATCTATATATATATATATATATATATATATATATATATATATATATATATAAATATATATATATATATATATATATATATATATATATATATATATATATATATATATATATATATATATATATATATATATATATATATAATATATATATATTGACAACTCCTTTGCAGTCTATTATTTCCTTATTAGTTTTCTTAGTCTTATGTCTGGTATTTCTTTCTTTCTTAGGGAATGTAAAACAAAGTTCTCCAATTGAAAGGTGATTTGAATTTATGCAGTGCTCTGGACGTTTCCACTCCTATCCTCATTGGTACAGAGATTCAGTGGAAGTATTTTTTTTACACAAATCTAAACTACAAGTAGAAAGGTGGCAACCAATCAAAATCTGGGGAAGAGGAGGGAACGTTGCAGTGGCCGTTGACCAATCAGGAGAAGGGGAAGCTGTGGGAGTTCTAGAGTCAGGTGTATTATGGATGTCCCGTAGATGGCAAACAGCCGGGAGTGTGTATAATTCTGTAATGCATGTTCCTCTCTGATATAATAAAGAGCTTCCAAAGAGGATAGAGAGTGAATGTGATAATGACGAGGTAAATACATCATGCAGAATTGGATAATGTCAGAGAATTCGGATTAGGTTAATTAAGAGAGAGAGAGAGAGAGCCATGAATATCCTTTTCCGGTCTATACTGGGTTGGCAGGGATTGCGTTTCAGAGGAGAATCATTATCAAATGTAATTAACCAAGTAATTTGGCAACTGTAGTTCCAAAGTTTATTTTGAATGACATCATCTTAATGACAGTGTAATTGCACTGTCATCTGTTGCTCAAATCATGCCATAGTCAAGTTAGGGTTAACTATTTTTTTAATTTTATTAATTATTTGTAATGTTTAAGCATATTTGTAATATATATATATATATATATATATATATATATATATATACAGTATATATATATATGTATATATAATATATATATACATATACTCTATATATATACTATAGATATTTATATGTATATATAAAATTGTAATAGCCACAATGCCCACTTATCTTCTCGAATTCTTCGCGCTTTTTGGATGCGCTTGTTACTACAAAGCCTTGGATCCAAGTTGAAGATATGAAGCTATTACGATGTCCGGTAGCAGGAAACAACCCGCATCCCGTAATCACAACGAGGACTAGGATCTAAGGCTTTGCAGTGACAAGCATATCCAAAAAGTGCGAAAACTCGAGAAGTTAAGAAGGCATTGTGGCTATTACAATGACATGTATCTGGTAAAAAGTGACCAGTAGATGCTATATATATATATATATATATGGTTCCCTACCTTTAGAGCGACGTCATTTTGAGCGATGTCGTTTTGAGCGATGTCATATTGGGCGAAACGGTTTTGAACGATACAATAAGAGCGAATGGTATTTTGAGCGAAGGTTTATTTTAAGCGAATACTTCGATGATGTTTTTACGTTACTAGGAACAAACGGTTATTCAGCTTAATGGCTGTTAAGTCGTTTTTACATTATTAGGAACAAATGGTTTATTTATTTTTTTATTTTCTTATTCTGGAAATTCAACACAGTTTATGATTCAGTTCAACCCATCATGGAGATTCTAGTTTCTAGTCGTGGTAAAAACAAAATTGCTTATAATGGATTTATTTATCGGAAGGATAAAGCTATACAAACGACGATTTCTTGGCGGTGTGAAGTGAAAGGCTGCAAAGGGCGGTTGAGCACCACGTTGGAGTATGAAAGAGACAGAAATTGCAGAGAGAGAGAGGAGAACACTCGCATACACCCCAACCTGTTAAAGTCAGTGAGGAAATAGTTAAAGGAAAAATCTGCAAAGCTGCTGAAGCGTCACATGATCCACCAAGACGCATACTCCAGGACGCTATTGCTGGTCTACCAGATGAAGTTGCGGCAAAGATTTTTACGATTCATGCATTGATAAAAGAAAGTATAATACCTTGCATATATGCTTTACTCACTAATAAATGCGAAGAAAGTTACAGGGTAGTATTTAACGAATTGAAATCCATCGAGCCTTCTCTTGATCCTATCACCGTTATGATAGACTTTGAAATTGCTACAAAAATGCTATAACATCGGTATTCCCAAGTTCTAGCATAGCAAGATGTTTCTTCCATCTAGGACAGAGTGTATGGAAAAAGGTTAACAACTTGGGATTGAGAGAAAAATATGTCAGTGAAGAAAATATTAGAACGCTAATTAAAATGATGACTTGCACAGCCTTCCTCCCTACATGTGATGTCATAAGAGGCTTTGAAGCCATACGAAATATGGAAAATTACGATGAATGCCTTGACGATGTTTTTGATATTTCGAAGATAACTATCTTGGGCGCCCATTGACAAACAACCGTAGAAGAAGGCCTAAATTCCCGTTACCTTGGTGGAATGTCTATAACAGAGTTCAGTCGGATCTCCCGCGTACAAATAATTCTGTGGAGGGGTGGCACAGTGCTTTTCAAGGCAGTCTGTCTTGCTGTTACCCGACAGTTTGGCTCTTAATAGAGGCTTTAAGAAGGGAAGAGAGCCTACAAAGAACTAAATATTTTGGAATAATTTCCGGAGAACCGAGACGTAAGAAAACAAAATATGATGCGATGGAAAAAAGAATTAAAAGCATAATTGATTCTAGAGATACCTTAGATATTACTACTTTTCTGAGACACCTTTCCTACAATATTACATTTTGATTGAAAGCTTCCAGAATGTATATACAGTATTTTCTCCATGGATTATATATCCCTTAGTTTTAATTATCAAAAAAATAAGTATTTGTTATTTGAAATATTTTAATAAAAATCACCTTATATCTCAGTTATTTGATATATTTTAATAAAAGTGTTATTTGAGAAAAAATGTAATAAAAAACGACCTTATATTTTATTTATCGAAATATTATATTTTCATGTAATCTTTGTAAATGGTTATTAGATACTTGTTAATAAAAAAGACGAATGAAAAATTCTATTATTTATTATTTTCAACTTTGTATCGCTCAATTTATGATATATTTAACAGTGCTAGTTCGATCAATCTGACATCGCTCAATTGGTATCGCTCAATATGACTTATTTGATACTTCTCCCAAAATGACATCGCTCTAAACGACATCGCTCAAAATGACTTCGCTCAAACGACTGGGCACGATATATATATATATATATATATATATATATATATATATATATATATATATATATATATATATATACATATATATATATATATATAGTTATATATATATATATATACATACATATATATATATATATATATAAATATATATAGTTATATATATATATAGTTATATCTACAGAATATAGATATATATAATATATATATATATATTATATATATAAACTATATCTTAGTTATACATTATATATATATATATATATATATATATATATATATATATATATATATATATATATATATATATTTCTAATATTACAATGCCCTCTTAACTTCTCGAAATCTTCATGAAGATTTCGAGAAGTTAAGAGGCATTGTGGCTATTAGAATTACATGTGTGTCTGGTAAAAGTGACCAGTAGATTCTACATATATATATATATATATATATATATATATATATATATATATATATATATATATATATATGTATGTATGTATGTATGTATGTATGTATCTAATAAAAGGAGCCCATACATGAAGACCAAAAGGGTAGAAATTATAGCGTTATATTTCGAAGACAACTGTCTTCCTGAACTGACAGTAATGGATTAGGAAGTAGAGAATAGTGCTATATATACAGTTCAATGAAAGTTCCGGAAGTTGGCCGCTACCTGTCTCTTGTTGACAGCTTCTTCTTAGTCTTCTTAAAAGCTGGTTGGAGGAAGATTTTATCAGTCAGATCTGAATCTCGGGCTCCTTTTGAGAGGTTCATAGAGTTTCTTTGTTTAATCAGCGCTGATTCTATTTTCTGGCCGTTGAACCGACAATTGCTGCTATAAATTATACGTGACATATTCCAGTTTATTCTATGATTATGATTATTTATGTGGTTAGAAATAACTGAGCTCTGTTGGCCATATCTTACTTGTACGTTTGTGTTGTATTAGTTTTTGGGGAGAGTGATTTACCTGTAAATCCAATGTAGGATTGTTCACAGTTAAGGCAAAGGACTTTTTATACCCCTGTGTCTTTTGGGACTAGCTTTTGTTGGACGTTAATTAGGGATTTGGCTTGGGTATTTGGGTAGGTAAAAACAAAACGGTTAGAATTTCCAAGTGTCTGTGTCTACGTCTTAATCCTGTCCAGGTTTGGGATTTTGATTTTATTGCTGGACGTCTCTCTGGTCATGTTTTAAGGGGGTAGGTAGAAAATGGTGTTTGCTTTAATATGGATAGCTTTCTCAGTTATATGATCGTGGTACTTGAACGGTGACAGCTGCTTTCTGATTAGTTCAAATTCCTTTTCTAGGAATTCCTGGGAGCAAATCCGTAAGGCTCTTAAGAACAAATTGCTGGCTACTCCAATTTTGATAGAATTATCATGATAACTAAAATAGTGAATATATGAAAGTGAAAATGTGGGTTTTCTCTGTACTGTAAATTTGTATTCTGTCGTGTGTCTAATTATTAAAACATCAAGGAAAGGAATTTTGTTGTTTGTTTCCCATTCAAATTTGAATTTGATTCTGGGCACTAATGCATTTAATTTTGAAAGAAAATCGTTGAATTTTCCCCATTTATCATCCCAAATATGTTAGGATATCATCCACATATCTCATCCACAGCTTACCTTTAGGTTTTTGGCATTTATTATTATAGTTTCAATATATATATATATATATATATATATATATATATATATATATATATATATATATATATATATATATATATATATATATATATATATATAAGAGAGAGAGAGAGAGAGAGAGAGAGAGAGAGAAGAGAGAGAGAGAGAGAGAGATTCAGATATTCAGAATATATTAATAATTGTGTCCACATTATTAACATGAAACCCTTCCTTTGATCTGACACGGGTGCCTAAATATACTCGCGTATATTGTTTTTGATGTGCAGATAGTTAGGATGTGCGTTAATGTGGTAATTGGATAATTTATGAAAACTCCCAGTGGTCTCAGTGGCATGTGTCGGTATGAATTGTTAGTTTATTACTATTATTATTTTTTGTTGTTGTCCGTGAATGCTGAGTAATATGATTGCAACGTCGAAATTTCTAAGATATTCTCTTAGTTTTCTTTGGAATTATTGTGTCATTTTCACTTTTTTTTTTTTCTAACTGAATAATTTAGGAATTGTTAGCTCGAGAAATGTGTAGTGTTGAAAATCTTAATTCCTTTCACAAGCAACCTTTTGAAACCTCTGTGTGATTCTCTGAACCCGAGAAACAGGGGATTTTATCAGTTCCAGACTTTTGAGAGCAGATGTTGGCATTGCTCAATATTGCGTGTATTCCCAGTACCTTACAAACTTCTCCTTGTAGTATACAGATACTGTGCTGAGGATGCCATTTCCAGTGCAGTACTAGGATATACTGACATTTTGATTCTTCTTTTAAGACTAATCAAGGAATTGTTAATTGGAGAAATGCATTGCATGCAGAATTTTGATCCCTTCCAAAAGCAACCTTGTGGAACCCTCTAACTAATCGATATAATAGTATTAGTTCCAAATTTTCTGAGAGCTGACTCTGGCACTTTCCAGTTTTGCCTGTATTCCCAGTCATTTACATCAGCTTACTTTTAGTTTGGAGATACCGAGTTGACGATCCGATCTCCAAAAGTGCAGTATTCTAATTGGTCACGCTTTCAGTCCAACTACGATCAGAATTTGAAATTCCTTGAGGAACCCTGCGTTTTCAATTTTAACCTTCTTACGTAGATACAGCATCGAGGTTGCAAGCTGGAGAGGCAGTCTAGAATAGTAGTTTACAATCTCCTCTGCCAGCGGACTTCTGAAATCTGCAACTTCTTTTCCCAGTACTGTGATTGTATTTTTAAGAAGGTCCATCATTTAGGTTATAAGAACAAGAAACATTTGGCTAATAATCCACTTCCTCTATGATTATTCGATCCTTCATTAAAAGATACATGATCATGCGTTGTGATGATAAACAAGAATATAGAAAATTGCAAATATTGTGATAAAGTACAAATATTGTGATTGTATACATGAAGCTTGTTACCAGTCACTTTTCAATTCTAGTTTTATTGCTATTCTGATTTGTTTTTCTCTCCTAATTTCATGTTATAGCCCCCAACTGTATAACCAGTATGGTCACAGTATTTTGGTTTAGTATGTATGTATAAGCCTTTGTTTATATATATCGCATATGCCGGCGGTGTGTAAGGCAACTCGGAGTTTAAGACCCCCCCCCTCTATTTTTCATGTAAAAATATAAGTTTAGAGGTATGTTCGCTGTATAAGGTGACCACCAATTTATTAAATTAAATAACACTATCAGCTCATCTAAGTTAGTTGGTACATAAATAAAATCAATAATTATTGGAATTATCATACCAATAAATGTATAAAATCAGTATCTTCAAGATTTTGTTATTTTGGCAATACTCACCATTACATAAAAATACTTTTGTATTCCCTTAGGAAAAATATATGGTAAAACCATCATGACAAGTGCTGAACGCCTGTGACGTCACTATCGGCGGAGTAATACCGAGACCACCGAGAGACAAGGCCTGTTCGATGTTTTGTGACGTAGGCAACGGTAGTCCGAGCGAGTCGCTAGCACTGACTACCATACCAGACGAAAGAAATGTAAACAAAACGTCACTAAAATAGAACTTTGTTGTTTACCAGTCTTGGTAATAAGTTAATTTTCCTTATTTTTCTCTTCTACAGTAATTTGTGTACACAAAATAATGCTAATTCGAAACACAGGTTATGAGGTTAATATAAAATACTGAACCAAAAGAATTTATTTACAGTTACAATATAGTATATAATGAAGTACCAACATCTTTATCGTTACATTACAAAAATATTTATACATAAATAGTGTTAACGTCAAATTACAAGACGGCATTAGTTTACTGTACATACATCACAAAAAATGGTTTATTCTAATATATGTGAATGAAATAACTTTATAATCATTTACAGTTAGCAATATTTCGTAGTTAAGGTTTCTAACTTTCTCTTTTTAGTGAAGTTTTTGTTGGCAACAATGGAGTTATTTTCTTCCGAACAATAATTATTCAATAAAACGTTAGTGGACGCCTATATTATTAATTTTGCTATCTTTTCTGTACTATGACCTTCATCGCAAAAATCATTTTGAAATAAGGCTTCGTCATCAGCAAGAGCATTATATATCACCGTCGATGCCAAATTTCTCTGACTACTTGATGTTTTGAATTTAGGTGTTTGTGTTAATTTATTAATGATGATATAACTATACCTTACCATATTTGCTGTAATATCATTTGGGCATAATAACGAACCCTTACTGATACCAACAAGGTAATTGTGGTTCTCTGATAAATTCTCATTATCTGGACATGTTATCAAATCTTTACAAGCGATGCATTTTTCTTTTTTGAAAAGTACGTAACAACAATAGCCTGCCAAATAAATTATTATAGAAAACCATTGCAATAATCAGTATCACTTTGTGTTACTTTCAAAGATATATCCTATATACAAAACTCCTGTCTATAACTGGTACTCTCTAATTCGTTCCATTTCAAATTATTAAAACTTCTCAGCCTTACATTTTTATTGTGGAAAGGTAATTCTTGCTTTAACACAGGCATCATCCTAAGCTTCTTTTCACATTCAAACACTTGACGTACGGAAATATTGTACTGACCACCTGCTAGTTGACGATATTGACCAAACCTTGCCTCTAGATTATCTGTTTGAAATTTTCCTGTCAACACATAACTCATTTTCAATTCAGATATACAGTATTCCGTTATTTCTAATATTGCACAAGTTGTATATTTCAGTGCTGTGAATGTTTCCACCAAATTCTTTTACGCCATCCCACTTTTGTAGCCATTCGTAGAAATAGTTGAGAAATGGACATTTTATGTCATGAGCGTTATTACTTATTGGAGTAGCATATTTATTATTTAACCTCTGACCTTTATATGGGGATTTTACATTCATTATTGTCCACCAGATGTAAAAAATGTTGATATATTCTGCAACTTCTGAATAAAAAGGCACACAGTGATTTTTTCCAAGAGTTAATAAAGCTTGAATGAAATACTCATTGAATATTTGTAAAACTAAGTGAACAGTTTGTTTCTCAAAGGTGGAGGCGGATAACGCTTTTAATGACAGTTTATAAGAATGTTTCAGAAGTAAACCATCTTCTATCACATGAATTTTTTTCAAAGAACTGAATGGTGCATAAAGAATTTCATTTTCTAAAATATTACTTTCATCAAAGGAGAACCGAGGGAACTTCATTGTTTTATTTACATCTTTTTGACCAAGCCAATTATTTCTGATACATTTCAACAAGTGTACTGAATCATAAACGAAAAAAAGGGGCCTGTTACTCTGAAATGGGTGGGGATACACTATAGACAGTTGTGGAGGACTGGCAAAATAAGACATTGCTTTCCCATTGATAGCATTGTTGTCTATTACAACACAAAACATGGTGAAACCTATTTTTTCTAAGCCTATAATTACCTTCTTCAGTGTGCAGTGCAGAACATCAGCTTTCATGCATTTAGTGGGAATGATATGTACTACTACTTTGAATTTGGACTTTACACTGTTCAACATAAAAACGAAAGCACTTGTTGCAGCTTCACTACTGTCAAAGGCTGAACCGACAATATTTCCCCCTTTTTAGTCAAAATATGGTTTCAAGTGAATTTCATCCACCATCAGTATCACTGTTTTGTCACTGGATAGTAACGATCTACATTTATTCTTGATGCACATCAGAAAATTTGAATAATTTTGTTCTGATGCTGGGCTGAACTGTTTGGAAACACAAACTCTCCTGATGGTATAGTAACTAGGCAATATTAGGAATCGCTTATCTCTCAAGAGTCTGTAACTTTGTGGGGAACAATTATATAACAAAGAAGACAATATTACCAGCTCTGATGAATAATAAAATTTATTCAGAGTCATTAACTGCAGTTGTTCAAATACGAATTTCAGCACGGGCAAGTGTTTAAATGACTGATCATCTAAAATTATTGCCAAAAATGAAATAACTAATTTTATAACAGCAATACTACTGCAGGTTTTAGAAGTACATTCAGCAATGTTGGCTGTCTGCAAGTTATCCAATACCTGCTCAGTGATATTCGTATCATGAGCCTCTGTAGGAATGTTGAAATCTCCTAAGCGACGTACTTCAACGTCATGAACAAATGCATGTACTGCGCAGTTAGCCTTAATCATTAATGACACTATTATTCTAGGACAAGGGGATTGTACAACACGACAAATTAAGAGATATTCATCTTGTTGTACTACTGTCCAATACTGTCTGTCAAGAAATTGAAACTTTTCCAATAGTTCTGTGACAGAATTAAATTCTCGTGCTTCTCTATATGAAATATCTTCTAAGCTTGCTACTAATGCAGCCTGCATTGCTGACTCTTCTCTCCAGCCTTTCTTCAAATCCGG
Organism: Macrobrachium rosenbergii; assembly: GCF_040412425.1. Taxonomy (NCBI): domain Eukaryota; kingdom Metazoa; phylum Arthropoda; class Malacostraca; order Decapoda; family Palaemonidae; genus Macrobrachium; species Macrobrachium rosenbergii. Next base: position 22,977,060 of record NC_089770.1, on the reverse strand, counting down.
TGGCTCTCTTTGATATGATGAAGTAGATAAGTGCGTAGGACAATTAGGAAACTGGGATGGAATGGCCCCTTCATGGAGCTACAATACTGCCAGCTTTGCTTGAAGAGTCGTCCCCGTTTTTTCATCATAATACGAAGTTTCCCACCTAATGTCCTCGGGTACAAAATGCAGACTGGAAACCTGATAAAAGATTTGCAAAATTTCAACTAGTGTCCAGCTGCAAGTGTTATAACAACACAATTATATTCATACAGTGTTTATAGTGATGACAATTAAAGGAGCAGATTACAATGAAATTCTCTCCCTCGAAATCCAGTGAACTTCCCCAACATTTAAACCACTAAAAAAGGTATGATATATGATACTCACTCTGCTGTAATTTGTTGGAGCGTAATTATCCCTCTTGATTGCGCGAAACCATTTTGAAGATAGGCGGGCATCTTTAGGGAATGAAAATACACTAACTGTCAGCCTGGTTTTATAATTCCCCTTGCAGTTGGGAACCACACAACGGTAGGGCATTGTGGCGTACAGTATGCTGTTGCATTAAAATGTACTCAATGCTTACCTGTGGAAGAGGAAAGATCGTCTTTTAATATTTGCACAATGTGTATATGATCATCGAAACATAGTTATGCAATGAGGTTAGGTTAGGTTAGTTATTGAAATTCCTTCTGCAGGCTCCTCTTTTGTACCTGTAACCCTTAGAATGCTAGGCAAGTCTAATTTTATACACCATAACCAATCTAGGCCCAATATGGATTGCCCTTACCTTTGACTACTGTCAATGGTAACTGTAATATATGGAGGCTTAGGTAAACATGGTTCAAGTTTGCTGATGTTTATCGTCATCTTCCAAGAGTTGAGTTGATATAGGCTACACTGGGAGTCCTTTGATGTAGGCTACACTGGGAATTGCCTTAGGCTACACTGGGAATTAGGCTACACTGGGAGTCGTTTGATGTAGGCTACACTGGGAGTCATTTGATGTAGGCTACACTGGGAGTCCTTTTATGTACGCTACACTGGGAATTGCCTTAGGCTACACTGGGAGTCCTTTGATGTAGGCTACACTGGGAGTCCTTTAATGTAGGCTACACTGGGAATTGCCTTAGGCTACACTGGGAATTGCCTTAGGCTACATTGGGAGTCCTTTGATGTAGGCTACATGAGGAATTGCCTTAGGCTACACTGGGAATCATTTGATGTAGGCTACACCGGGAATTGCCTTAGGCTACACTGGGAGTCCTTTGATGTAGGCTAGCCTATATTAGATTCTCTTAAGTCTAGTTTATATGAATTCCTCCTAAATTCAATCTAGGCTAAGCCAGTTGTTCTTTATGTTGCATCTTACCTTGTTGCTCACAGCTGACCTAAATCCCTTTTCCAGAATACAGCTTTCTTAGGCTATACCTGAGTGTAGGTTATACTTACACATGCCTACTATGCATTTCTGGCAAAAAATAGTGTGTTTTTCTTTAATATCTCCCATACTAATTACTTGATCAGAATGGTACTTTGACAAAACACTCTTGAGACCTTCCCCTAATTTTTGATACTATAATGCATTGGAAAATCTCTTTAATTAAGGTGTTTACTCTTGGCCTAATAAAGCCTAAGCCAAGTGAATCGGGTAAGTAGGTACAGCAATTCGAATGCCTACACTCCCCCGTCCCTCCCCTCTCCTTCCCTCCCTCTGTCTTGACCCTCCTCCTATCCCTCCAGTAACCCCCTTACCTATTCTCTCCGGCGTCGCTTACTCTACCTTTTCTCTAACCTGTTATATTTGTTAATAACTGATAGAATTGATATGTTGGATTCTTGTTATAATTCTTATTAACATTTCATGATATTGTTGTATTTCGTCAGGGTGTATAAGGAGTTTGCAGCCTTTAGCTTCTTTATCCAACTTGATGAACCTGCCCTGAGGGCTTCTTAAATCCTTAAGTTTCGTGCGATATACGGCTACGACTTGGAAAGATAACCAAAATTAAATCTCATAATACAGCTTAAGACCCATCATACAGTTACAAGAGATTCAGATATCTAAAGCCAAGCTTAATTCCTTTTTTAAGGTGTAGACAGCATAAATTGCATTGAACAGCCATGCAGAATTATCTTCATCTAATGTATCTCCAATCTGCATTCCCTTTCGTTTTACTGTTATTTTTCATAACTGGGCTACCTTATCTGCTGGTGCCCCTGGTATCTATACCTATTAAGACAAAAATAGTAATAGTGATAGCAGTTGTAATAATCATGATAAAGATGATAATCATGATAAAGATGTTAATGATAAGAGAAGCATGATAAAAGTTTCTCTCTCTGTCTCTCTCTCTCTCTCTCTCTCTCTCTAATGTGAAATAATTATCGCCATCAGTTGGAAAGTAAAGGAAACAATTGAACAAAAATCACAAAAAAATTTATTCCTAATCGTCATCACTGTCAAGGAACAGATCATCCTCATCATCACTGTTTATGGTGATGATTATACATAGGATCTACAGGTCTTTGGATGTTATCATTTGACCAGTATGCTTCCTCGAAGGCTCTGGACCGTCTTATTGCACCGTCCCACACTTCCCTTGTTGCACTAACCTTCGCTTCCTCTATTCTGGCCTGTAAATCTGCCCGAGTGAATCGCTACTGCAATGAGGAACGCACACGTCTTTTCATAAAGCCCCAGACCTGCTCAATAGCATTGAGCTCAGGATGAGCAGGTGGTTGTCGGGCGACTTCATGTCCCCATGAACGGATGATGATGTCAATATTATACACAGGTAGTGGGCGGTTTTGCTTGAAGATTTGCAACAGCTCAGGGCGTGTGGAGTTTGGAGGGAATGGTATCTGGCGGCACGTCAACCATTTCATGATATCTGCTTTAATGGTGGAGGAGTTTGGGCAACGACTATCTTCGCTCAATTGGTTGTGGTAGGGTGCATTATCAAGCACAAGCACTGCTGGCTCAGGCAATGATGGAAGAAGTTGGGACGTGAGCCAACGAACGAAGAGGTCGGCATTCATTTCGCCATGGTAGTCACCAGTTTTGTTTTTTTGTAGGAAAACACAAGAATGATTCCTCAATGAAACCATCTTCTGTGCCTGCAGCAACAAGCACAAAACGCTCCCCTTCTCCGGGAGGGACCTGCCGACTGTATGTGGCACTTGTCATGGACTGTGTGGCATCAACCCACTCGCTGCTAGGATGCATCCTCGTGGTGAACCATGTTTCATCGATGTATACCACCTTTCTCCCCTCCTTCCGATATTCATTAAGTGCTCGGAGAGTGCGAATGCGCCAGCACACTCAAGAGTTTCCTTTTTGACATACATTTTCCGTTGTGTGGTCTTATAGCAGAACCCCATGTCATGTAGTAATCGCCACACTGATGATTCTGATTTTCCAGCTGGGATGATGCCGTTTTCACGTAAACCCTGTGTCAGACTTTTAATGGTGAATGTGTTTTTCTTAGCGAATTCACCGTGTACATAGCGGCGAATGGCACCGATAGCAAAATTATCAAAGGCACTTGGTGTGGGTGTCGGGGTACCATGTGTCGTTGACGGGTAATTGTCTGTTCCAGGTGGTGCTGTTCCCATGCTTCGCTGTAAAAGTGAATGCACTGTCGTCGTCTTCATGCCCATGACGTCTGCAATACGTTCATAAGGCCTGTGTGGAAAACACAGTAGCTGTAGAATACAAACAGAATTATACTGTGACACAAATAAATATAATATTTAAAACTATGATAAAAAATCTGCGAACTACAAAATTTGTTGGATTGATATGCACAATTACACACACACACACACACACACACACACACACACACACACACACATATATATATATATATATATATATATATATATATATATATATATATATATATATATATATATATACATAAGGAGTGAATTATAGGGTAAATATTAAGATTTACTTATTCAGTAATATGCTTGTGTTTCTTATGCCACATTGTGTTATTGTGTGTGTCCAACAAACCTGAAGCTTCTCTTACCTGTTAAGACTAATCCTTATTTTAGTGTTAGCTTGTTCCATTTTGTATATGGAATGGAGACGTAATGCAAATGCATTTTTGCGTTTACGCGGGCAAAGTAACATGCCAGTCATGAATATGATGGGAAAACCTCCTCAGTCAAACAAACACTGAGACAACAAACTGCTTAGGCATAAACCATAGCAGATACCCAAACTACGATAGTTAATGGTTAAGTGAGCCAGTACACCGAAAAATTTTCAGTCAACTTATATAACACTTGATTACATTTACTCTACCTTTCAAGGAGGTAAAGCCAATCAATCCTGCCTTTGGAAAACGTGCGTTTCATTATTTTTCCACAGTTAAAAGAATCTTAACGAAACCATAATTCGACCTTCTTGACTTCCAAAACCATGCTTTATTTTCCCCGTTACTTTTTTTACAATATTATCATTATGGATTTTCGAATGAATATCCTCGTGATGGCAAATATATTGGAAAATACCAATGTTAAAGGTGGATATTATGGAAAATATTAGATAAGACATTCGCAAAGTGAGAGAAGAGAGGGAGGGAGAGCGAAGTGAGGGAGGGTCAGCATACGTTCGATTGTTTAACAAACTTACCAAAAAGATTTGGCTTTGGCTTTACTAGGACAAGAGTAAACACCTTAATTAACGGGATTTTCCAATGCATTATAGTATCAAAAATTAGGGGGAGGTCTATAGAGTGCTGTGTCAAAGTAATATTCTGATCAAATAATTAGTATGGGAGATATTAAAGAAAAACACACTATTTTTTGCCTGAAATCCATAGTAACTTACTTCACCTTATTGGACAAACCTAACTGAATGTTTGTCTGAGCTCCCTACGAGGCGTAGCTGTGGTACCAGTATAATGAATGCAGATTTTATATTGCAGTCGAAAGTTATCCAAATGCCATCATGAGACAAAAGTCAAATACCTGTTGTAGTGAACTTATTGTTGAGTTTATCCACTTACCGTCGTAAGTTCGTCCAATAAAAGACACAAGATCTATCCCAGGCACGCTACTTCACTATGTTATATATTTTTATGGTCCAGTTCAAAAATAAAGTAACGGAATGGTGAAAAATATTGGAACACAAGTGATGCAAGGAAGGAAGCGGGAAAGAGAAAGAGTCGCCGGCTTAGGACTACCAGGGTTGACGTCATCACGTCATGACGTCATATCCAATAGGCCTTGTCTCTCAGTGGTCTTGGTAATACCCGATGGAAGTAGATCCGCATGAATGTATTCCTTTAAGATTGGGTATAACCCTGATATTAAGGATAACTGGGAACTATCGATATCACAAAACCCTTTAGTTTGATTATAAAATACTATCGAGGAAATATTGGCCTTCAGTAAACAAGGCTTGTAAGTCAAGCACGAATGGGAACTACGAGCACGACTATGTTTCGTAAACAAGAAAGTTAGACTACCCTGATTTACCCTTTCGGTAACTTCAAATTATCTATCAGTGTTAAAAGGACACTGTATAATAAGTATCAATAACAAAATTGCCTAATTTTTTTGTCTTATAATAATGGTACACTGGAAAAACTTGTAACAAGCTGAGAGATGGCACATCCTAATGACTAATTACTGTAATTATAGTTGTTTTGTTTACAGTATTGAAAGTTGTGTCGCTAGAGATTCACTTGAATTACCAGCGGTTTTATCCGTTATTACAGTAGTTTTGTTTACAGTGTCGATAGTTGTGACGATAGTCAACTGATGATAAACTATCGACACTTCAGGGGTCAGCCTATCGTTAAAGATCCCGTCAGGATTTAAAGTTTGCTTTTTATACTCGTCGTATAAGACGACCCCCTATTTTGGGGGAGATTTTTAAAGGTTAAAAGGTCGTCTTATATACTGGCATATATGGTATGTATATAGATATATGTATAGATGTAGATATACATAGATATATATAGATATATACATATACTCGTATATACATTATATATATTTATATATATTATATATATATATATATATATATATATATATATATATATATATATATATATATTTTATGTATTATGTATATATAAAAATATACATATATATTATATATTATATATATATATAAAATATACATATATATATATATACACATGCAACCATACATACATTTTCTTTCTTTCAACATACGCCTCTTGCCTCTTGGGAGCTCGAAAGGTACATCCTTTCTTTTTTTTTTTTCCTAGGTCTCAGCAGATGCTAATACCTAACTTGCGTTGGTGAGCTATGTGCTGCAGTTTGGGAGGGAAGCAAAGCATGGATCCTTCAAACGGGATTTATACTGGCGAGTGGTTCCACCCCCTCTGTTTTCATTCTTTTGTAGGCTATATATTGTTACAGTTAGCAGTGGCTAAAAAATGAACTCGCCTGTTTTGTCATACGCCCAACCAAAATTCCACCGTCAACGAACAGGGCGAAATAAAGGAAACATGCGAACTGGGGAAACAGGATTAAAACCCAGGGCCTTCATTAATTCATATATTTACAATTACAGTTAAATCAATGGAGTGGATAGAATAATGGCACATTATATTGGGAATTAATGAACTTCCACATTAACTGTAGGATTTTTCATCTACAGTTTAACAGGGCTCTTGATTGGAAACAGCGGAATATGCAACACGCAAGACACTGAACTCCTCTCTGCAATTGAGAAAAAACAATACTAGGTCACTCTAGCATAAATTATGCACAACCTAACGAATTAATATTCTATAAGGCAGAAGGCTCAGGGAGGGATTTTTAATTCATGACTAACTGCTTATGGAATTCAGTACCCAAAGGCGTAAATCACTAAAATTGCCAGACGTAGGAAATTTACAAGACATTGGAATTTCAGCAAAAGAATTGAGAGAATTGAGAAAATAAGCTGTCTGGAACCCCTCTGTCAGTCATATACCTGCTTGACTTATAATGTGCCCTCATAGCATGAAAGCGAGGTTGACTTCCAGTCTTAGTGGATTCTTCTACTGGAGTGGATTCTTTTACTGGAGTAATGTCTGAGTCCACAAGGGGTTCACTGCACCAAGTTGGGAGAGCATCTCCCAGCTCTTGAAGAAGTGTGCTCTCGGTGGCTGTCTGATCACAACTCGCCTCTCTGTCATCTCCTGGGCAACCTTGACCTCATCCAGCCACTGTAAACTGGGTTGGGGCCATTTTTTCCAGTCTGTGCCGTACTATCTGAAAATGAAAGAGCCCACCAGAAAAACAGATTGGAGGCACAGGAAGGAATCACAAAGGCAAGAATTTTTATGGGAGTGCCTGGGAGGGTGACAGACAAAAGGTACAATGGCAGGGGAATTTCCTGTCTAGCTGAGCGGAGAAATCTCTCACTCCAAACCTAAGAGTCCCCGCTAAGGGCTTCAACAAATTAATTAGATGAAGCGGCACAAATAAACATTACTATTGAAAAAGACCTGGGTTCGATCCTGATGTGAGTCAGAAATTTATTTCTGTTCCACACGTGATAATGTGTTGATTATTTCTAGCTTATTCACTCAGAAGGGATAATTCGAATGAAATGCCGTCAGTTGGGTCATTGCTGAGTCGGGAAGTTGGGGAAAACTCGCTGGTATGCAAGCAGTTAGCTTGCCCAGGTAATTCCTCGGGTGCAGTTGCTCTCAGGTTCTAACTTCTATTAGACTTGTGTGGCCTAGTGGGCAGCGCCCTTGTCTTTCAATTGAAAGACCTGGGTTGATCCTGATGTGAGTGAGAAAATATATATATATATATATATATATATATATATATATATATATATATATATATATATGATATATATATATATATATATATATATATATATATATATATATATATATATATATATATATATATATATATATATAGTGTGTGTGTGTGTGTGTGTATAATCAGTCAACACACAGTATAGAAATAAAACCTTGTGGTACACAAACAAACGTCTGTATAAATCTTGCTCTGGGCTGGATCCCATATTCTGTCCACTATAGCAAGGCCCTATAAAGCATTTCTCTTTTTTCATTTTCTCTGACTTCAACTGCTCTTCAGTGTTGCTATAATGGAGTAATCCACTCTCCCCCAACCACCCATTTCCCTCTCCCCAGATCTGATCTGACGCAATCATCACGAGATGCTATGCTCTCTCTCTCTCTCTCTCTCTCTCTCTCTCTCTCTCTCTCTCTCTCTCTCTCTCTCTCTGTCACACTTCAGTATTAGATTTTTTCTCCACTTGCACTGTGCTTACCTTGTTATGTTTTCTCTCGTTATCCTACCTGTACTAGGTAACAATATTATGGAAAGCATTCCGAAATTATCATGCCAGGATGATCATTAAAATGAACGAGAAAAACTGCAACGATTTCGTTATATATGACTGTTTTAAAACTCACAAAGCTTTTGAGAGTAAATCTAATAATTCCGTCGATAATCATTCCGTTTTATTTTCTCCCCGTACTATCATCTGTAAGCTCAGTGCAGAATTTTGCAAGGAGACTAGTAATGAAAGGCATCATTAAGGCTAAGGATTAACGCGTATGCTTTTAATTAAACTATGCAAAAATGAGATGACTATCAGTTTCCCCGAATGCACATTTATTATGCTTCTGTGTTACTCAGGAACTTTCTTGCAATGGAGCTGTTATCCGTTTAAAGGCGAAAGACGGGAAAGAACCAAAAACATACCTCTGATTAAGAATAAAGCAGCCAACGAAAAACCTACGGTACAAGAACAAGAATTGGAAGAAGAAAGACCTGATAAAAAGGGGAACCCTTAGACGCAAGTGTTTCGGTAGCGAATCCACCCCTTCACCACAAAAAAAGAAATACCAATGACAAATAAACGCAGTAAAACAAAGAGGGACACGGCACCCAGGAAAGGAAAATGACAGAGGATGGAGGAGCACTTCAGTTTTGACACACTTTTAAATGACGCTTAACATTTTCCTCTCCCACACTTGGGGTCCACTTTATCCTTTTACTGTAGGTTTCTGTGTACGAAATCGACGACTGTTTTCAGGGTTTTGTTTGGTTGAACTCGTCATATGGTTTTTATCTTTTACATCATTTGGACTTGCACACAGGTTCAGCATAATAGTTTCATTGTATGTTAGTTTTTAAGTTAGTGATAAAAATAAAGGAAAGCACACAAGAGGTTAACGAGTTCCATAAGTCTGCTTGTTAAAGGGATGGGAACCTGGTTCAAACGACTGTTTCTGGAGCTCACAAATTACTGATAAAAATAATGTATGCTCATGGACAAAACCTGAAGAAAAAGATAGGAACCCAAGCACACCTATTCTTTTTCCAGAAAGGACAGCGATTCCCACATATTCAGATAAAAAAAATACAAGTGAAGATATGCTCCATAACAAGTCAAAATTTATAGATAATCGTAATATCAGTGATGAAACCATTAGACCAGTTCCACTTGAATCCCACTGTAATCAACAGTATATAATTCCATGAATTATTAATCCAATAACATATCAACACTCAGCTGAACTGGCTGCACAGCCAGCGCTCATTATAATAAAATAGGAATTGATGTATCAGGTACACCTGTGTGATTTCTGGTGGGATCTGACGATATGTTAATAACGTTGATTTGATCATTCGTATGTTCATAATTTCATCGCTTTTCGGAAAAATGTATAATTAAATATCCAGCACGCGTGGGTATGAACACATTTAATGGAAATGTCGACGCAATTTGTGTGAAATATGTTTACTGTGGTACATCTTCGTAGCAGCCACATCCCCAATAAACTTTCAGGTAATCCCTTTTTCATTTCAGAATCGCAAACACATGCACAGACATATGTGTGCGCGTGTTCGGGTGTGCATTATGTATATAATATATATGTTTACATGTTATGATTATACTTGTATATAATGTTTATATTTAGAAATTAAAATCCCGTTGTGTTTTGGAAATATATGTTAAAAAGCAAAAATTCGCTACAGTTTCAAGACAAACCGGTCTGTTCTTCTGGTGATTACAGTATAATACAATAAACGAAGGAAGGTTACAAATGTTAAGAGAGGGCGATTAAATTTTTATCGCCATCTTTGGTCATTACCAAACTGCCACTCTAAAAACAACAGCTGTTAAATATTCAACGACCTGACAGTCTTGTTAAGGTTGGCTGCTTGAATTACATAATAAGGCAACAATCTGTCAAACTTATAGTTCCAATAATTTAAGTTAAAATTAGGTACTGCCCTAATGGGGGCAGCTTCAACTATTTTCCTTTCCTGTGTGTTGTTTGCTTTAAATAACAATTTACTCTTTTGTCAATCAGCACTATGGCTAGTTGATGATATTTGCATGAATAAAGCATTATTTACGTCTCCCCTTCGCTGAAAAACAGATCTTCCTGATTCCCCTAAATAGACATCTTTGCAATCTGCCCAAGGGACATAGTACACTTCTTTTTGTTTTCGTCCCCAGCATTATTATAATTGATCAGACTCCTATTGTACACGGATACCTGTAAACAGCATTAGTATTTACCTTTCTTGACCACCTGATCCCAAACCTTTGACGAGGTGGGGGGAGGGGGGCTTGGGGATCCACTGTAGGGAGAGTAAGCTCTTTTACGCTTACTCTCTCTGTTGTGGCTTCAACCGAACTTCGGGACCTAAAACTCTTTTACTCTTCCTCATATTAGTTTTCCTCTTCCCATCTTCCTCTTTCGTTGATGACCTTTGCATGGCATTGAATTACGGAAACCGTTGTTCTTGTAACTTTGAAGGAGGGTGGACTCCTTTCCCAGTTAGAGCTAGAATATTGTTTGAGTCGTTGAACATAAATATACAATTACCTCTGATAGTAAAATTACCCCTTCCTTGGGCAATGAATAAAATGAGAATTTTTACACTTAAAATATTTATCGAAAAGTTATTCATGCACCCCTGAACGCCATAGACAACATACAGTAGAACATATAACCTGAAAAGGTCCACATTACGCAATGTACTCCAACGGATCTCAGTCACAGTATGGAGTGGGATATGCTGCAGTGTCCCAGGACAAAACGTTCCAGTTCTCTCTACTAGATAATGCCTCCGTATTTACAGCTGAGTTATATGCAATAGCGTCAGCCCTAAAAATAATTAAAGAAGCCTCATTTAATAATTTCGAGATTTATAGCAATTCCAGAAGCTCTATAGAAGCCATTCAAAGTTACAATCCCAAAAATAATATTGTGCAACAAATTAAGTTTTCGCTCCATAAGTTGTGCAATAATGAAAAAAAAACATTGAATTTTGTTGCATCCCTGTCCATGTAGGGATTACAGGAAGTGGGGAGGCTGATAAAGCAGCTAAAGAAGCAGTCCACATGACAAGAGGAAATGTGA
>NC_089770.1:22958164-22963164 GCF_040412425.1 Macrobrachium rosenbergii | reverse complement strand
CAAGTGGGATTTGATTTCTGGAGAGAGGAAAAAGTCGCAATGGACGAGATCTGGGGAACACGGTGGCTGTCGGACCTGGGGGATGTTGTGCTTGTCCGAAAATCGCTGCACAACTTGCGTTGAATGGGCAGGTGCGTTTTCATGGTGCAATTGCCGCTCGCCAGACGCATGCAATTTTGGCCTTTTGCGATGAATAGCATCCCGCAGATGCCGCAACACGTCACAGTAGTACTCCTTGTTTACTGTCTGACCAGGTGGAGCATATTCATGGTGAACAATTCCCTTGTAGTTGAGAAAACGATGTTTTTCTCAGTTCTGCTGGTTGAGGGTCTCCCAGATCTTTCGTCACTATCGACATTTTGTCAGCCATCTTGAAAACGTCTGAACCACTCGTACACTCGTGTGCGACTCATACACTCCTCTCCATGCACTTTTTGCAACATTGTGTAGGTCTGTTTGCAGGTATCGCCAAATTTTTGGCAAAATCTGATGCAGATTCTCTGGTCAGCTTTCTCCATCGTAGTCAGTGCGACGACCACACACTTCACACGTTCCTTCCAAGCACTGCTATAAAGAGCGGAAGCGAGCTAGGACGCTAAAATCTTAGTTTGCATGCACAGTGGTGTCAAGGTCAATCTGTACCAACTGGCCTCATTCTGCATATTTTAGCTCCTTTACTAAAGCAACAGTCCCGATACTTCTGATCTCTCTCTCTCTCTCTACACACTCTCTCTCTCTCTCTCTCTCTCTCACATATATATATATATATATATATATATATATATATATATATATATATATATATATATATATATATATATATATATATATATATATATATATATATATATATAATTTTTTTCATGCATGGGAATTCGAAAAATGTTAAAACTAGCAAACTTACTTTGTCCTTTTGCAGAAAAAAAAATTCGTAAGGGAGCAGTGCAGTTAGTGCACTTTACGTGGTGTACTGTAGGCATTACTAAGGGGTGTTTGCAGTGTCCTTCAGCCCCTAGCTGCCTTCACCTTGTAGCCTTTTACTTTACCTCCGTTCCTGCTTCCTTTCCTCTGTCATATTGTCGGACCCCTCTGTAAATATAATCTGCTAGTGCAGTTGTTAAGTTTTCTGAGTCCCATTGAATCTCCTTTATTTTCTGGATTTCTTAATCTTGCTGCCCAGCCACATCATCTACCGCTTTTGACTGGCAAAGCGCCGAGTCGCCGAAAGTACTCCAGTGCTTGACGTGACAGCCTAAATTCTATAAAATCAAATGAACTCAAATTACGCAGAGAGGATAAACTTGGCAGTTTTGCATAATGTTCTCATTTTTCACGGAGAGCTCATTCTATTGCCGTTTCATGTTCTTCGAAGGCAAATGTACGTTGTGACATATCGATCAAGGTTGGATTCTTAAAGGTATACTCGTGGCACTTTCCTGCCATTCATCTTTAAGCAGTTAGCTGCTCCAATGTAGGAGAGTCCTTGTGTAATAGGGAAAATAAAAGAATTGTGCATCAGCGGGCATTAATAATCATACTTTGTCACAGATTCTTGAAACGATTGCACAGTGTACATTTTAGTCTTGTTTTAATGAATGAGAGCACCAGAACGAGGGCTGATTACGAATTACGGGAAGAGAAGCAAACACTTATAAAATATTGTATTTTAATATTGTTAGTATTGTTGGTCCTTCAGTCATTCTTACGGTTAATATTATTCGTAATATTGCTGCTGAATAAATACAAATGTAAAGAAATTATTGCAAATTCTGTTATTGACTAATAATCCCAGAAGAAGGGAGAAATGATAGTATAACAGTTATTACAATGACAGTTGATTAAATGATTACCCAAAGAATGTCGAGAGAGTTGTGTAAATAATTGTTGAAATCTGGTGTCTGAGGTAGAGAAAATATGACGGCATTTGCGTCATATCTCAAGAAAATAAAGTGGACGGGGAGTCGAGAGTGGATTGTTCCTTCTTGCAGCATTGCAGAGCAATTGAAATCTTAGAGAACAGGACGGAGAAGTGCTTTTTAATGGAAGGATGATGGGGACCTACAGTGACCAAGGGAAGTTTTCGAATGACTTTTGTTATTGTGTCCTGGAAGGTTTTATTCTAAATTGAATGGCAGCTGTAATTATATACATATATATATATATATATATAATATATATATATATATATATATATATATATATATATATATATATATATATATATATATATATATATATGTATATATATAAATATATATATATATATATATATATATATATATATATATATACTGTATATATATATATATATGATATATTTGTCATTCATAGGATGATATTTCTTCTTTTGTTGTATATATATATAGATATTTAATTCCCCTCCTGTATATATACTGATTTATATATATCCAACTCTGTAATCACACTTCTCTCTTTAGGGTACACGGTGATGTTATTTTGTTTTATATTATAAACTGGTATTTTCACTTTTGTCATTCAAGGTTGCATTCTTTTGTTGTATATATAAACTTTTAATTATGTCCCTTTACTGATATATATCCAATATATCTCTTTAGGGTACACGGTGATGTTATTTTGTTTTGACAGTGTACCGTAGGTGGGTATATGTGTGTATGTATGTATGTATATGTATGTACGTGTATAATATATATATATGTATGTATGTATGTATGTTTATATATACATAATGTCTACACTCATTTGAAAGACCAGGGTTCGGTCCCGTGGTGAGTCAGAAATCTATTTTTGTGAAACATGTCTCCATGTGTTCAGTTCCATGTATGTATCTATTTATATATATATATATATATATATATATATATATATATATATATATATATATATATATATATATATATATATATATATATATATATATATAACTATATATATATATATATATATATATATATATATACATATATATAACTATGTATGAATAGGAAGTAAATCTCAGGTGGTCCATAAAATACATTTATTACAATATTTATAAACAGATAAATTTCATTTACAATAAATAAAGATATAAAAACAATAAAATTAACATTAAAAGCGATAAAATATATATATAGGACATAATATATTTATTTTATATACATACATTCATAAGGTACATTGTAAAAAGAAAAATAACCAACTTTGTACCTCAAAAGAGGAAGTGTGAAGTTGGAAAGTCAGAATGACAAAAAGGGACGAGAATTTTAAGTCTGCAACAGCTCACCCAAAAGAAGAAAGTCAACCTTGAATGAAACTAGTGAAAATGGTGTGAGAAAGAAACAAGTTGTTTAGTTTAAACAGAATTCCTGGATTTCAGTTTTCTTCCTGTGTTGTGTCATCCATATTTCAAAATTTTGAAAATGGGGAGGAAGTTTGCATTTATTTGGTGTCTTGCCTGATGCTGGAAATATTTATGGATTTCATTGTACCAGTTTTATAATGAAGAATGGGAATCTTTGAAATCAGGCTCTGAAGGATCCAGCGAGGTTTAGAATAATAAAGCTAGTATTGGTTTCGAGGACACAACAATGGTATTTAGGTCATCAGAGGGATATATATTTATATATATATAATAAACTATAGAGATAATGGATTTGTCGGGATATATTAAATTTAATAGCTATATATAATTAGATATAGTTTTATATATACATCATAGAAATTTTGGTCATTATCATATATATTTGCATAAAATTTTTATTTACATATTAGGTACAGTATATATATTTGGAATAAAAACGTTGTTATATATAGTTTAAAAACATATGTGATAAATTTATATGGTGTAATTTAAAAATAATTAATTATAAAATATTGATGAAAGAAAAGGTATTTTCAGTGAAAAAACTCCAAAACAGATGTCAATGAGTAGATGCACGATGAGTAGTAATTAAATAAAGAGTTTAATTGGTAAAGCTTGTATAAAACATTGACTATAAAAATTTGAACCTAATCCTGTAAAGTTTTCTTCCTGTAAACCGAAGTGTTAAAATGATCATACTGTCGTAAGACTAAAACATCTAAGAAAGGTAGCATTTTTATTATCACTTGTCACTCCATAGTAAATTTTATATTGAAGAGACTGTGATGCCTATTCGTTTAAAATCAAGAAAGTCTCTTCAGCGTCATACGTTTGGATTTAAAAAGAGCAAAGGTATCGTCAAGTACCATTTCCAAAAGCGGATGGTAACTCAAGAGGGCAATTGTGTCTAAAAATGCTCCTCCAGGGAGCACATAAAAATGTGCAAATATACAGTATAATTTATATATATAATTATATATATATATAGTAATAATTGTTATTAAAATGAATATGTCCTGCACTGCCAGTTGCATATAGTTTCTTAAAATCAGACTTATTAAAATTATTAAAAATATAGTCGGTTTCAGGAAATAGTTTGTTACGATAATTTCAATATTTCATTATAGGAACGTTGGTAAACAATTAATTCTTCATTTATACATCAGGAATAAATATAAAAATGACATCTAATTTTTTACTTATATAGTTGGATGATATCAAATGATGATAATCGCAATCGACAAGTTGATTTTTTTATATCAGTTAAACCACAGATGATATAACATCATACTGGATATGTGTCCTGACCAGTTTTGACTTTATTTCTAGGTAGTTGATGAAATAAATTAGAAAACAGGGAGTACCTAGCCCAGTATGTTATTTCTTCATCTGTGGTTTAACAGATTTAACAGATTATTATATATATATATATATATATATATATATATATATATATATATATATATATATATATATATATATATACATATATATATATATATCTGTAATATATATTTATATATATACAAATATATGTATATACATATATATGTATGTATGTATGTGTATATAATCTGTTAAACCACAGATGAAGAAATAGTATACAGGGTGTAGGTCCTGCCTGTTTTCTAATTTGTTTCATCAACTATTTAGAAATAAAGTCGAAACTGGTCAGGACCTA
>NC_089770.1:22945664-22953164 GCF_040412425.1 Macrobrachium rosenbergii | reverse complement strand
TGGATAATATTTTATCCAATTCATTTGAAATATTAATGCAGATAGAAACACAGGAGGATGCTGCTACTAAAGTAACAGAAGAGGGTAGAGATAGACAGGAAATTAAAGATAAAAAAAGGCCTTTGGAGAGAACACCACCCAAAACGAAGAAACCAACTATTAATAGAGAAACATCAGTTAAACCAAAGATAATGGAGATGAAAAAGGAACAAAACAAAAACAAGCTAAGAATATACCCTTTATCTCCTAAAATAATAATAGAACCTATGAAGGCAAATGTCGAGAAGACTGAAGAAGTGAAAGAGAATCATACCATAGATGATAATGATTATGTCAAGGGAGAAGAGATTACTCCTTCTCCAGTAATTGGTACAAGAGCAAATGAAAAGAGAAATACACCTGATAATACTTGTGGATGTAATGATTGTTTCATTGAATTATGCAATAACAACAAAAGCATAACAAAAGATGGTTTAACAAACATTATAAGAAATTTTATGAAATATAGAAAAAAAGAAAACACAGATTTGAGTAACCATGAAAAAGGGTGCATGTGCGTTGAGCACTTAGTCTATTATAAGGAAAAACAGATGAATGTCGTGAGTAAATTATTAGAAAAATTCCAAATTGATAATACAAAAAAAGAGAGTAAAACCCGACCGCTATAAAAAAATATTTTCAATAGTTATATTATACAATGGAACGTAAATGGTCTACAGACCAGATTACACCTAGGAGAAATACAACGGTTATTAAAAGAATATGAACCAATGATAATATGTTTACAACATGTCAACAAAACAATATCAACAATAGGTAAATATACCTTAGTATCTACATCTAGAGAAGAAGAAGGAAATTTAGGTACTGCTATATATGTACATAACAAAGTATGTTATGACAGAGTACCTGTAAATTTTACTGACTTGCAAATATCAAGTATTAAAATACGAATAAAAATTATAATTACATAATTTATAACTTATATAACCAACCTAATAAAAGTTACGACATTGATAAACTTAAAGATTTACTTAACAATACCAAGGAACCTACATTAATAGTAGGTGATTTTAATGCTCACAACCCAATATGGGACTGTCATTGTACAAACTCAAATAGAATAGGTAGTAAAATAGAAGAGTTCATGGATTCCAACGACATGTGCTGTATAAATGATGACGAAATTAGCACATATTTTTTCAAAAGCACTTGGAACATTTTCCTCAGTAGACTTAACTTTATGTACAACAAGCATAGTTGACAGATTGGATTGGAATACAGTTGATGACTTGTACACCAGTGATCATTTCCCAATACTAATTTCCTTATTGCAAAATAATCCTGCAAAACATGTCCCTCACTATAACATTTATAAAGCAGATTGGGAGCGATATGAAATGCACACTAGAAATATCCCACAATTTGAATATTTAAAAGACCATAATGAAACTAATAAATTTCTTGTTGATTTCATTAAAAATGCTGCTGATAAAGCAATACCAAAAGTCAAAACCCCATCCAACAAAACACAAAGTTCCCTGGTGGTCTGATGAGTTAACAGAATTAATAAATATGAAACACTCAATAGGAGACGATTAGATAATTTGAATAGAAAGTTCAATAAAATGAATAAAAAATTACCAATATTAGAAAGAACTTTACAAAAAATGACTATATTATTACTAGAAATTGAAACATTAAAACCTATATACAACAAAATATCTGCAAAATTTAAAAAAGAAGTAATTCAAGGAAGAATCATTTCATGGAGGAAATACGTATCAGATCTCTGTAATAATACTCCCATACAAAAAATATGGGAAAAATTCAGGATAATAAATGGTACCCATGTCAAACCACCTACTACGAGATTCAGAGGCGTAGTGCACGGTTTTTTTTATTTGACTCCTTATCAAAGAATCGGATGAAGGTGAAAGTTGGCATATGAATATTTCACAACCATACATTTTATTTTCTAACATCATCTTGTACCTATGACTTATAGTTTTAGCTGATCATAGAAGAACACACCACTTTCTGTAGTCAGAGACATTAAAAAGTCATTCATGGCTTAGAAGACAGTAATGACGTTTACCTGTGACGTTACAAATGGCTCCACCCTCTAAGCTACGTCATAATTCAGGATAATACTGAATTATCTCATGAAGTTTAAGAATTGAATTACTGACGATGAAAATACATTTCTCAAGTAGTTGCAAAAGATGCTAAATGATCACCAATGATCAAATAAATAAACCTGAAGGCCAAAATTATACATTCTGCTACTATTACTACCACTATTGCTGTATTTCCACGGCAGCATAGATGCCCCCGCCCACATCAGAATCTTTCAGCTATTCATAAAGACTTTGCAAATGTTTCTTTATTGTGTAATGGGTCCTGGCCTCCCCAGAATTCGGGTTTTCATTTGAGAAATGTATAAAGTAATTTTCCAAGTTAAATATGCAGTATTGCAAATGAGGAACAAACTCATGCATTCAGGGAAGGAGTCCTGTCAAAGAAGCAGTGACTGAAATGTCGTAAGTTTTGGTAAGTTTTCAGCAGTTCTCATCCAGGCAAATAAATGAAAGTTCATACCGTTATAGCCTTGGACATCACATATTCAATTTATTATCTATATGTAACTATGTTTTACTTTATTGTAATAAAAATCATCATTTCTATTGGCGATGGAGCTGAGCATTATTACCCTTTATGAAACAGTACTATATGGCACAAACCTGAGAAAGAACGTGCGAGCGAATGTTTTGTTTTATTTTTTGGTATTTAGAGTTTCGTTATTCATTTCGTTTTTCATTTTAAATTTTTCTTTTAGCCTTTTATCTTATTTCATTTTACTTATCCTTAATTCATGGGTGACAGGGCATGACAATGGGTAGACATGCCAGTTCCAGTCACCCTCAAGCATATATAATTACCGATTATCGTAGGAAACGTAGCTGACCTGAGGAAATCAGCGATGACTCTGAGGGGAACAAGGGTTGCCATCGTTCCCTTTTTCCTCTATCATTGTTACTATTGGTGTGGGTATATCTTAAAAAATATTTCAAATGAAATGTATTTTACTTTTACTCTGTGTATTTGTAATTCCCTTTAAATGTACAAATGAAACACCAAAACTATTCATAATCTATTTACAAATCACAATCATCATCACTATCAAGGAAAAGATCATCATCATCCATCATCACTGACTAAATTAATGATGACTGGATCCACGTAAGTCTCCCGGATGTTGTCCAATTCCCAGTACTCCTCCTCAAAATGACGTGATTGTCTAACTGCTCCTGCCCACACTTCCGGGGTAGCAGAAAGCCTTGCCTCCTCCAACCTGGCCTGCAAGTCAGACGCGTAAATCGACGGAGCGATGAACGACTTGCCTCTTCATATGACCCCACACCTGTTCAATGGCGTTGAGCTCTGGGTGAGCGGGTGCCAAGCGCACAATTTCGTGGCCCCACTCCCGGATGATGTTATCCACCACATATCTCCTTTCCGGACGATTCTTTTTGGCAAACGAGCAACAGCTCAGATTTTGTGGCCAAAGGTGGGAACGATATCCTACGCTGCTCCAGCCACCTGTCGAGAAAAAGTTAATTAATCATTATTAGAGTGGAAATAGACCATAGAATGCTAATTTACATACCGTTATTACTGTATCATTAAACTATGATTTGATATTGTTTCCATCAAGAATAATTTACTGACTTCACACAGTTAATAGAATATTGAATCATATGAAATTTCCAGTCAAGTCATTAACTTTAATGCGTGTGTATACGTATTTCATGATGTCTATATATATATATATATATATATATATATATATATATATATATATATATATATATATATATATATATATATATATATTGTGTGATTTATTGTAATTACCTTACGAGATCCGCCTTTCTGTTTGCTGACGTAGGGCATCGACTCTCCTCGGTTAGTGTGCTGTGATATGGTGCATTATCTAGCACAAGAACCGATGGCTCCGGGAGGGACGGTAGAAGCTGTGTCGTAAGCCACTGTTCGAACAATTTGGCATTCATTTCGCCATGATAATCTCCTTGATTGGACTTAGCGGGGTAGCACAGATATGAGAGCCTTCAATGAAGCCTTCATTGGTGCCAGCAGCTACCACCACAAATCGTTCACCTTCTCCTGGAGGGACCTGACGGCTGTAAGAGGGACTGGTGATATCCTGCGTGGTGTCTGCCCATTCCCTGCTATGGGTCATTCTAGTGGTGAACCAAGTTTCATCAACGTACACCACCTTCCTTCCGTCCTCCCTGAGGCGTCGTAGATCCCGTAGAGCATTAATTCGGCGGCAAATTATATCCAGAGACTCCTTCCTCACATACATTTTCCGTTGTGGTTTTATACTTGAATCCCAGAGAATGCAGGAGGCGGATTACTGAACTCGGTGATGTCCTTTCTGAGATAATGCCAGCTGTTTTAAGGTCCATTGTTAGAGAGCCAACTGTAAAATACTCCTTCTCATCAAACTTTCTGTGGATAAAGCGACGAATCGCACCAACAGTAAAAGTTATCAAAGGCGGATGGTGCTGATGAAACTGGTGTTACTGACGATGGTGAATGACATGAACTGGAGGTACGGGAGGCTGACTTTGGCCCTTACTGCCCCTGCAGTCATGCCCAAAACTTGTCCAACGCGGTCATAAGGCCTTAAAGGACAGAAAAGAATATATATAATTATATATATATATATATATATATATATATATATATATATATATATATATATATATATATATATATATATTAAAGCAATTATACATTGATTATGGAAAACAACAAATCTTAAATCAGATGGTCCATTGCTGTACTGATAACTTGAATACATTACTGGTTGTATTAAGCTTTCCCAAAAATCTTCTCAGAACAATAATAATTCTATAAAGACTGAACAATCCTTTTACACCTCTCTCTCTCTCTCTCTCTCTCTCTCTCTCTCTCTCTCTCTCTCTCTCTCTCTCTCTCTCTCTCTCTCTCTCTATTGCTTTCTCTCTTCACTACATAGTGGGTACTCAATGGAAATGTTCACAATTCAAAAAGGCATTGCAATAGTTATATTTTTTTTCGCAAAATAAAAATCAGACTGGAAGTAATTACGTAATCTGGAAATCGATTTCTTACCTGTTCAAGGAGTAGTAAGTACTACCACGGTTTTTCTCTCCCGTATACAAGGTTGCAAGCCGCAAGGCAAATGCAGTTTTGCAACCACGGGGACAATTCCAAATCTTATTAGCCATTCTTTGATCTTTTGACAGGTAAGGGTTTAAAGCTGACGAAACCAAGTGAATGAGTTTGTAAGGTTTATGGGCGGGACTAAATTCGTCATAGATTGTTTACTCTACCTACGTCATAAACGTTTGAGGATCCTTGCCACGTATATCCCTGGATACGGCATTGGCAAACCAATTTTACTTTATAAAAATGAAAAACTATCGAATTTCATTACTAGATATATTTCTCGATATATTTGTATGGTTGTGAAATATTAATATGCCAACTTTCACCTTCATCTCATTCTTTGATAAGGAGTAAAATAAAAAAAACCGTGCACGACGCCTCTGAATCTCATAGTAGACATGCCATATTAAAGGATGGGAAAAGAACACTTGATCCAAAAGAAATAAGTAATATAATGGGAGAAAATTTAGCAAATGTAAGTAGTGATAAGAATTTAGATGAACACTTCCTCACAAAAAAAATAAAATAGAATTAATAACAATAAATTTTGAAACAATTGACGATATATATTATAATAGAAAATTTAGTATGTCGGAGATGGAATATGCTCTCTCGAACAGCAATAAATCTGCTCCTGGAGGTGACAATTTTTGTTTTGAGATGATCTGCCACTTAGCACCTTTGGCAAAGTCATACTTATTAGAGTTTTATAATCATTTATGGCTTCGAAATTTATTTCCAGATGAATGGCGTAAAGCTATAATAATTCCAATCCCCAAACCTGGAAAAGATCCCAGTAACGTAAATAATTACAGACCAATTTCTTTAACAAGCTGCTTATGCAAATTGTTAGAGAAAATGGTAAATGCTCGACTAACATGGCACATCCGAGAAAATAAAATTTTAACTCCCACTCAGTTTGGGTCACAGTGTAATACATCCACATTGAATTCTCTCTGTAACTTAGAAGACCATATACGTAGAGGTTTTGAACGAAAACAAATTACTGTAGCTGTCTTTTTTGACATTGAAAAGGCATACGATACCACATGGAGGTATGCTATATTAAAAACTTTACAGAACAACAACATCCGTGGACATCTACCTAGGTTTATACAGAACTTTTGACAAACCGCAATTTTCAGGTGAGAATTGATGATGATCTGTCTAGAACATTTCCACTTGAAAACGGTGTTCCACAGGAAGCGTCCTTAGTGGAACACTGTTTACTTTAGCAATCAATGATATCAGTAAAAATCTACCTATTGGCATTAAAAGTAACCTGTACATGGATGATTTTGCCATATATTATTCAGCATCCCGAATAAAACATGCAGAACGAATCATTAATAAAAGCATAGTAAAAATAGATGAATGGGCCTCATCTGTAGGCTTTAAATTTTCCATAGATAAAACTCAAGCAATCATGTTTTATAAAAATAAAAAGTGGAAAAAAGGTGAAGAAATAGATTTAAAAATCAAAACCATAGTATACCAATTGGCCAAACAGCAAAATTTTTAGGATTAGTATTTGATACCCACTTGAACTGGAGAGCCCACATTACATACGTAAATTCTAAAAGTAAAAGAGCATTAAATCTAATTAGAAAACTATCGAACACTACTTGGGAGCCGATAGACATACCCTTACTGTGCTATATAAGGCAACAGTTCTGTCCATCATTGATTATGGAAGCGAAGCATATGGCTCGGCATCTGATGCAGTTCTGAAAATGTTAGACCCTGTTCATAATGAAGGCCTTAGAATATGCTCAGGAGCCTTTAGATCATCGCCAAAATCATCGTTACAAGTTGAATGTGGTGAACTGCCTTTGTCTCTCCATAGAGAGCTAGTAACAATGAAAAGTGCTTTAAGAATTCAAACTAGCGATTCTCCAACCAAAAACTATTTGAATTAAGAGATGTATTTATAAACAACCATCCTCCACCTTTCCCAATTAGAGCTAGGAGATTGTTTGAGTCGCTGAATATAAATATACAAGTGCCTGTAATAGTAAAATCACCTCCTCCTGGACAGTGAATAAAACGAGAATTTGCACACACCTCAAGTATTTATCAAAAAGTAACTCATATACAACAGAACACCATAGACAGCATACAATAGAGCATATAAACCGAAAAGGTCCACATTATGCAATATATACAGATGGATCTAAATCAGAACACGGAGTAGGATATGCTGCAGTGTCCCAAGACAAAACTTATCAGTTTTCCCTGCCCAATAATGCTTCTGTATTT
>NC_089770.1:22925664-22940664 GCF_040412425.1 Macrobrachium rosenbergii | reverse complement strand
TCGGGTATTCTGATTTAACTCACTTCTGCGAATCGAATACAGAGATGCGTACGCGTAAAAATATGATGAATATAACAAGTGTAAAAGGTTATCAAAGAATACATGAAAGGATGTATCTGACTCCTTATACATAGTTCAGTCATGTTGAAAAAGTGGAGAATGATAGGTTGGAGGAAAGAGTGAAAGGTTCGGAAGTATTGGTAGGGATTAGGAGAGGAAAGCCTAGAAAGTTCTCAGTAGATGGAGTGACAGAGGCATTGTAGGGGATGGGCCTCAGTATCCTGGAATCGAGAGAATGCTTGCAAGGTAGACCATTTTCTTGTCGCTTGTAGAGATCCAGCCCTTTTAATTAGGAAGCTTGATAGAGAAAAAATTGAATATATATATATATATATATATATATATATATATTATATATATATATATATATATATATATATATATATATATATATATATATATTATATCTATATATATATATATATATATATATATATATATATATATATATATATATATATATATATATATATATATATATATATATATATATATATGTGTGTGTGTATACAGTATACATATATATTATGTATGAATATACCTGGTATATCAAAGTTAAATCAGTACTCTAGTTTCAGGAGTTAAGAAAAAGTAAAACTTAATATACTTAAAAATGACTCGTATATGCCTAGAGGTGAGGAGAATGAAAGACGAGAGAGAGAGAGAGAGAGAGAGAGAGAGAGAGAGAGAGAGAGAGAGAGAGAGAGATTACTTTTCATTTACTTGGACATTTCAGTGTCATTCCCAAACCTTAAGGGAATGACATTGAAATTGCGGTAATAAAATGTTTAATTATTTTGATTAGTTCGCTATATACCTTTACTTAAATGAGTAGAAAACTGTTAACAGTGGAAAATGTCTTTCAGTTACAATCTGTGTTGGTATTTCTGTGAACCAATTCAGTTAACATTACATTGACCGGACTAAACAACGTATACCTTTATAGTGGCATCGTCGACTTATTATGGTGACATGCCAGTAAACCACATAAAATGCCATTAAGAGTTTTCCTCCATCATCTTTTATAAATTTTTACACCATAATGGGGGATAAGGGGTGGGTGGCGGCAATCCTTTCGTTGCTTCCCTTGACCGCACAAAAAACATATCTTTCACTTTCAAAGTTTCATTCCACAAGATAGCTGCCTGTCTTCTAGACATTCCACTTAAACCACAAAATACCTCCATGTATTTCAGTACTTTTGATACAATTATCGTCATTCCCCTCCTCATATAAACACACCTCCATACCATTCTCTCCTTTTGCTACAACCCCTCGCGCCCTTCATTTCACCGAACAGCTCCTCCATACTTGTAGTTCCTCGTTGGACGGGTCGGTATAGTTCTCGGCTAGCACTCGGCTGGGCCCTCGTTCGAGTCTCCGGCCGGCCAATGAAGAATTAGAGGAGTTTATTTTTGGTGTTAGAAATTCATTTCTCGGTATAATGTGGTTCGGATTCCACAATAAGCTGTAAGTCCCGTTGCTAGAAAACCAATTGGTTCTTAGCCACGTAAAATAAGTGTAATCCTTCGGGCCAGCCCTAGGAGAGCTGTCAATCAGCTCAGTGGTCTGGTTAAACTAAGGTATACTTTTCCTCCATACTTGTACTTCTTTGGTCGCGTCCCTTGTCACCCGAGTCATTTCACGGAGCAGGCCCAATCTCTCTCACTGCCTCTGTCATCACCCCAGTCATCCTACGAGCCTCGTCACTCGGCTCCTCCAACAAAATAGTTCGTAACCCTCAAAGTAGCCCCATATCGCAACATACCTCTCATCCAGTCAATCCCACAATTCACGTCTCATATTTCTTTTACTTCTTTTTCTCTTGTCCCTTGTATCCCAGAACAGCTGCATCGGGCGGGATACTCCGGATGCAAAGCTGCTCTTGCAATAAGCCGATTGCTCAGCTGTTTACACAGTCGCCCGGATGTCTCGAAGCTTTGCTCTCAGCTGAAATGTGGAAGGGCTGTTAAGAGCAATGGATTTATACCAAACATTTCCAACCTTTATTGTATCGCAGATATATCGTTGTTTTCTCAACGTTTAAAGACACATCTCTCATGCAAACGGATTTTTTTGTTCTGTTTAGCTTGCAATCGTTTTTATTAAATGACGCTCTCTCTCTCTCTCTCTCTCTCTCTCTCTCTCTCTCTCTCTCTCTCTCTCTCTCTCTAACAAATTTGATTTTAATTTCCACTTATTTCCTCCACCGTCTGGGGTGTACGCATGCCTTGGTGGAACCTGTTCCTGCACTCTTGTGTCACGTAATACGTAGGATGGGTAATTTATTGTAAGACGTGTTTACTGTCTTCGCAGACCACTGCAAATCCCCGTTGTATCACATCGAAATCATGTTCATGCCTTCGTTTACTTTTATATCTTCTGAAAACCTGCCTTTTTAGCATTATCATCGTACAATAAGAATTTCAAACACTTAAGAATGTGATAAAGGATTTAGTGGAAATTGGTAATCCCCCGATTTTGCGGTTCGACCAACGGTTTCCTTTTACGGTATAAAATTAGAATTTTCATCCTTCTGTCTTTTTCCCAGATTCTTATTACGCGGTCTCTCAGCCTTTGAGAGAAGTTTATTGCTTCCTTTGGGGCAAAATTTTACATTTTTCCCTCTCCCAACTTTTCTTTTTTTCTTTTTAACTTTGGGTATTGGGTTTACCGTCCCACCCGTCTCCATTTATATATTGACCATTGTTCCAATTCATATCGTATATTGTATATCCCTCTTCAGTTCTGCCTCAGAGTGTACTGGTTAATTCATGAGCATCTTTTATGTGAATTCTACTCGAGTTAGTCTTTTTGTAAACATTCATTGTTGTCCATCTTTTTTTTATACACTTCTGTTTAGCTTGCTTTATTGTCTGTTTATTTGTCTGGGTCAAATCTTGTAACTCAATTTTCGACCTGTTTCCTTCGTCCGATGGACTTAAATGTATGCATGGTTACCCAATCCTGGTGACAATACAACTTTACATGATCAGTAGGTCAGCAGTGACCTATAGTGACCCTACAGTGACCTCTCCCAGTATCTCAGGATTTGTAAGTGAATAACTCTTCGGATATTTCAGACTCGACGGATTTTTCAAACTTCCTTTGGCTCGACGAGATATTGTATAATATCACGTTCAATGTCGTTAGCTACAGTCATTGTTCCGTTACAATTTCTGTCAAGGCTAAAAAGTATAAAATTAAAAAAATAAAAATAAATAAAAAATTTTAAACGCTTTTATTAAAATGCACTAAAAATAAAAAAAATAACTTTTTGAGACACCAGGATTTTCTTACAATTAATCATGTCTGCAAAAATGAAAGCGTGGGGGTCAAACATGGAAGGAATGCTACAAAAAAAAAAAAAAAAATTCCAGCAGCATTCCTTTCATGTTTGGCGCCCACGCTTTTATTTTTGTAGACATGATTAATTGTGAGAAATTCCTGGTGTGTCTCAAAAAATTATTTTTTACTTTTAGTGCATTTTAATAAAACCGTCTAGATTTTTTTTACTTTTTTTTTATTTCATTTTTGGTTCGCTCTACCTAATTTTTCGGTTGATAATCTTATTTTTTGATAACTTCAGTTTCTTCTCCTATCCTTCACCGTTCTTTCATACATTCTTCCATCGTATCACTATAATACTGTATTTTTTTTTTTAATAATTTACTTACTGAAGGGATAGCGAAAGTTACCAAATTGTATATAAGAACTAACAGAGGAAGATAAAAAAATTATTCTCAGATCATTAAGCAATGCCTTCTGTATTGCGGCAATTTAAACATTTTAAAGAGGTGTTTAAACTGGCTGTTAGATGTGTACCTTGAAATAGCCACATATCTGCCCATAGACAGAAGTTTATCTTGAAATAGACACATCTGCCCATAGACAGATGTGTATCTTGAAATAGCCACATATCTGCCCGTAGACAGATGTGTACCTTGAAATAGCCACATATCTGCCCATAGACAGATATGTGGCTATTTCAACAGATGTGTATCTTGAAATAGACACATATCTGCCCATAGACAGATGTGTATCTTGAAACAGACACATATCTGCCCATAGACAGATATGTATCTTGAAATTGACACATCTGCCCATAGACAGATGTGTATCTTGAAATAGGCATATCTGCCCATAGACAGATGTGTATATCGAAACAGGCGCACATCTACCCATACACAGATGTGAATCTCGAAATAGATACATATCTGCCCATAGACAGATGTGTATCTCGAAATAGGCGCACATCTGCCCATAGACAGATGTGTATCTCGAAATAGGCGCACATCTGCCCATAGACAGATGTGTATCTCGAAACAGGCGCACATCTGCCCATAGACAGATGTGTATCTCGAAATAGACACATATCTGCCCATAGACAGATGTGTATCTCGAAATAGACACATATCTGCCCATAGACAGATATTTATCTCAAAATAGACACATATCTGCCCATAGACAGATATGTATCTCAAAATAGACACATCTGCCCATAGACAGATGTGTCTTGAAATAGACACATATCTGCCCATAGACAGATATGTATCTCAAAACAGACACATATCTGCCTATGGATAAATGTGTATCTCGAAATAGACACAGATCTGCCCATAGACAGATGTGTCTTGAAATAGACACAGATCTGCCCATAGACAGATGTGTATCTTGAATTACACATATCTGCCCATAGACAGATATGTATCTCAAAATAGACACATATCTGCCGATAGACAGATGTGTATCTCAAAATAGACACATCTGCCCATAGACAGATGTGTATCTTGAAACAGACAAATCTGCCCATGACAGATGCGTATCTCGAAATAGGCGCACATCTGCCCATAGACGGATGTGTATCTAGAAATAGACTCATATCTGCCCATAGACAGATGTGTATCTTGAAATACACATATTTGCCCATAGGCAGATGTGTATCTCGAAATAGACACACATCTGTCCATCTCTTTCGAGACAGTTTTAGAGTTAGTTCAATTTAGCGTTCTAAGAAAAAGAAAATGGTTACCTTCGGAAAACTGTTTTGTAATGCAAGATTGTTATCTGGATACGTATTTTCCAGAATTAGGTATGCCTTAGGCCTGTGCAACATCCTCTTTCTTGGAGAAGAATCTGCACCATTAGTACCAAGAAGCCTTAATTCGACCTTGCGGTAAATTCCTGATAAAGCATCTGAGATGCATATAAATTTATTGTGTTCATTCTTTGTAGCGTTGAGATGTGTCCTAAGTCGGACTGTATGCTGAGCTGCTGTTAGCTCCTGTAAATAACATATTCCATTTTATTTTATGTAATTTTTTTATTGAAACTAGTGTTCCAGTAAATTTGCCGAAGTCATTCATGTGGTTATGAACAAACCTCAATTCTTTGTTAACTAGTGTTAACTGGCAACCTGATCTATTCAATATCTGTCCTTTAGAGTCAGTTTTAGCCTTAATTGACAGAATTATGTGGGTCTTAGTTGAAGCAAGGTAATATAAATTAAAGTAACTAATTATTTAAACTCATTAGCTGAAGGACCCACGTAACAATGGCAACCTTGCCAGGATCTCTGTACTTAATTAATTAGCTAATGCTAGCTATCCCACAGAGATATAAAGAACTTGGAAAATTAAATACGAATTAATTCAAAGATAAAAGTCAGATCATATTAATTTCATGTGGTATTCAAAGATAAAAGTCAGATCATATTAATTTCATGCGGTATTCTCCCAAGAAAAGAAGGATACAGGCCAAGGTAAGTAATATTAATATCATTCTTATATGAAGAAGGTGGAGTATGTAGGAAAATGTGCAGTAAATGAATGCATTTACAATTTGCGAATAGGAAAAATCAGAAACTGCGTAAGTTAAAAATATCGCACAGTTCAGGCAGGCCTGCATTCCAGTCAAGGTTGCAGTGAGTTACTGAGTCATCGCCAGCCAATGGGTAATACATGGTATTAAATTTTGAACTAGTTAGGCATTTCATGACAAGGAACAGGGTGGGCATGTGCCTAGTGCTTCTCTCATAGGGTAGGAGGGACAATTTCATATAAATCCCTAGGATATTATCACAAAGCAACTGTGTCAGTCCTAGAGAGAAGGCCACCGACTGAGTGTCACGAAGAGAATTACTTTCCCTCGTGCGAAATCATATTAAATTTCTTTTCCATTAATATTGTAAATAACTGTATCAGTGTATGATTTCATAATTTGCCTCTTACATTTATGTAAATCATGCCAATAAGAAGGTCACGTGTCTATTCCTTTGTATCGTGAAAGGCCCCGCGGTAAGTATGGCCGACATCTGTAGGGTTTAATTATGACCCCGAAAAAGAAAAAGAGAAAATCATAACAAATACATTTTCCTTCTTTATAACATAAAATAACTCGCATTAAAACTTGCATTCCCACATAAGCCTCATTCGTTTAATAAGGGGGAATTTGAGTGTTTTGTTCCTGTGTATTGTAATAGCGAAGCAGCAAGGCAGGGGATCATGTATTCCTCTGCTAGTCCACGTCAGTGCCACTCGCTCCTAGTAGAACCTTTTTTTTTTAGCCATCAGCTGTGTGCGATCACGTGGCCCATCTACTATCTTAAGGGTTACCCACGAAACCATAGCCGCCATCCTAAGGGTTACCCGCAAAACCATAGCCGCCATCCTAAATCTTTGGTGTTGGTGTAAACAAGAAGGGTGTTGTGATTTGCCTGTGTGACGTCACAAGCAGACGTCTCTCTTAAAAAAAAAAAAAAAAAAAAAAAAAAAAAAAAAAAAATCTTCCATTCATATGCACTGACGAAATACTTCGCGCAGTGTACTACCGTACGCACAAACTTTATAATAAATACTTCAATTAAAGTGAAAACTAGGTATATATAACTTTATGCAACGTGTTTAAAGAAAAAAGTTAGCCAATGAGTCAGGAATAAAAAAAGCTAGGAAATATACAAGCAGTTCTGATACAAATATGCATCTTTGGAGGGAATTAAATAAAAAATAAAATCAAAAGAAACTCAAGATAATTTAATAATACGTGTAAGTACATGAATTAAAGAATATTACTAAGAATTAATAAGAGCAAGGCGTAATAGGGCATGCTCATGTTGGCAGACAACCCATTTCTTAACATAAACAAATTAATCAGAGTATTCAAGATAAGGAAACCTGCTAGTATTCATTTAAATTTTCCTTCTTTTTCTTTCATTTCTCATGCGGTGCAAACTTTGCTCACACACTTATGTGACAGTACTTGCTTTATTTTCTTTTTCTTTTCTCTTTCCTTCACTTTCTTAAGCATTTAAGTAATTGAGTGTATGTGTACGTCTTCAGAAGAAAGAACGGGTTGACACAGGAAAAAACACACCACTGTCCCACAAATAGTTAAGGATAAGTTAAGAATTAACCACAGTTATTGATAACTGTTCACCACGAGTGGGGTCTATTTATCCAGACTTAAACATAAAAGCCTTCCTCCCTGCGCATGAAAGGAAATAGCTGCTAGTACTAGGAACTAGTCACCCATGAGTGCCAAAGCAACCAAAATTCATTCTTTTTTCCCACAGTGCCACTAACCTGAGGCACTGTCATAACCCACTAAAGCACTTACCTATCTGTTTCCTCTTACCTTTCCTTTTTCTCCTATTTATTAGTTACGCTGTGCTTGGACAGAGCTCATTTCCCCTTAGTACAATTAGTTGTACTCCAAAAGATTGTTGATTCCTAGGAATGCACTGGCACCCTAGTGCCACCAAAGACAAAAAGTCCCCTGTAACTAAGCCACACCTGTACCTTGAGATACAGAGCCACATTATTGAAAAGAGAGCGAAGACAGAGCGGAACAGAGGAAGTATGAAGACGCAAGAGAAGAGAAGAAAAGACTGCATGAATTAGCCCTCAAAGAAAAGGAGCTCGAGCTGGCAAAGGCAAAAAAGGAAAGTGCTGAAGCTCTGGCTACCCATTAAGCCTCCAACCCCACACCTGCTGCACCAAGTGCTCCAAAATCAAGCATTAATTCCCTAGTACCCAAGTGGACTGAGAAAGAGCCAGAAGCTTGATAGGAGGAAGTAGAGATTCTCTTTGAAAACTCCAATACCACCAAGACAGAGAGGGCCACAGTGCTTGCCAAGCACATGGAAGGAAAAGCTAAGGCAGCTCTCTGCTCACTGGAGAAGAGTCAAAGAGGCAACATGGTAGAAGTTTGTAGGGTCATAACAAAAGCCTACGAAATAACCCTGGAGAAATGGAGATAGTGGTTTCAAGGTCTTGCCAAGGAAGCTGGCTGGTCCTGGACTGAGTGGGCCTGTCACAAGACCCTGTCTGGTACACACTGGTTCGTCTCCCTGTCATGCACCACATTCAAGGACCTATTCAACTGGACCATGCTGGAGTATCTTTTCCAATGTGTCCTTGGGCCCCTTGCCATGTATCTCAATTAAGCCGCCCACAACACTTACGGAAGCCATCCGTATGGCTGATTCCTGGGAGATCTACATCCAGTCCCACAGCACATCTCAAAGGCACATAATGCCACCCGGGTACCTCTCAGGCTCAACTCACCTGAAGAACGGACTACCTAGGAAGCCTACGTGCACCCACTGTAAGGTGGTGGGGCACACCGAATCTGGTTGCCGCTATAAGTTGGGCACTACCAATAAGCTGCCTTCTACCAATAACCATAACTCCTCTCCCTCTACTTCCATTCAGTCTTCTCCACCAACATTCAATGCAGGTAACTGAGCCCCCACAAATGGCCCTTGTCAATTCTGTGGTGCTGCTGGCCACTATAATGCTGGACATCCGGCCTGCCCAAATCATGTCCAGACACCAAGTTCATCAACTTAATAAGCACCTTGTTCTCCGCGGCCAGGCCGCAGAAGACACCTCACCCTGAGTGGCTGGATACCCAGTTCATCTGGGTAGCATCCATTGATGGCTCTAACATGCCCTGCTGGTTACTGTAGACACTGCAGCCGATGTTAGCCTGATTGACAGGCTCCAAGTGCCAGCCAGTGCCACGGTTAACGAGAAAACTCTGTGGGAGATGAAATGGGTAGAGGGCCACACCAAAACCATTCCCACGGTCAAGCTCCAGGTCACAACACCTTGGGGCACGCTACCTCACGGACTTGGCGTAGTGAACAGAATAAGGCCCGGAGTGGAATTCCTGTTGGGTCGGGACCTTCTCTGGGGAAGCCCTTCCTCAACGCCACTCCGTAGCCACACTACCTCCGCAGTGAAGGCACCGTCTGTAGGAATCACCAAACAAGAGCACAGCTGCTTTGACTGGCATGCCACCAAAAGAAGAAGAAATACCTTCTGCTCGCCGAAGTGGTCAACAGAAGGGGCACACGTAGTGCAATTCCAGGCCTAGTCCTCCATCTCCACGAAAGGACGGCCACCAACGAAGTCCTCCCTCTGCATGAAAAGACACTACAGGGAAGCAGTACCACTGTAGAGTGTGCCAGGTGACAGGCCACTCCACTAATTGGGAGGGATGCCCAAATCAAGAATCTCCAAGAGGCTCTGACCTCCAGCTGGGACAGGAATCTCTGTCTCAGCCCAACTAAAGCCATCTGCGAGGTATTGCACCTCCGGACCCCTCGTCATGCATGCCTGATCATCAATCTCTGCCAGTGCCACTTGCGAGCCCTGAGCAGTGCCACGCTCTGTCCGTCTCGGACGTTGAGCCAACCCTAGAATTGGACCCTGTACTTGGCCCTACCATGGTGCCAGATCCAGATCATGAGACAAATCCTCCTATGGGAGATTCAGGAACCTTCACAGCATTGATTTTAGCAACGTGTGAGCCTCCATCACCCGACACTTCTTCCTTACCACATCCATCCTTAGAGGATGAACCTCTGTTGGATCAAACTGCTACACCTTCTCTGGGAAACCAGGAACTGGCCTCCCCGGATGCAGAGGTTGAGACCGCTCTTGCTCCGGTTGTCACAGCAGCCGGAATAGGGGGCCCTCTAGTAGCCTCTTGAGGTTACCCCTGACTTTGTGCCCGGTAGCCATTCTGGCCTTTCCCCAGAGTTGGTGCCCTCATCACCTCCTACGACTGTCATAGATAGGTTTTCGAGGAACCCAAAAAAGAAAAAGAAGGGGCGGAAGAGAGCCAAGTGGTTGCATGAGCCACAAGCTTGGCCTGGCGCTCGTGCCTCCTTGGCACAGTGCTTTCCATCTCAGTGATCCTGTCTCCTACCCAGAGGAGGTAGCCAACGTGATCTCTGCCTTAGCAACAGCCTAGACCAGATTCAGTGAGTAGTAATAGTAACCTTGTCACTTAAATCTTGTAGTGAGCAGCAATAACTAACTACGTAAATATAACTTGAGTCAATTGAGCTCATGACACGCATGGCATATTACCTCAGTTAAGGACCCACCAAGCATGTCCCTCAATATAACATTTATAAAGCAAATTGGGAGCAATATGAATTCCACACTAGGAATATCCCACCATTTGAATATTTGAAAGACCATAATGAAACTAATAAATTTCTTGTTGATTTCATTACAAATGCTGCTGATAAAGCAATACCAAAATCCAAATCTCATCCAACAAAATACAAAGTCCCATGGTGGTCTGAAAAACTAACAGAATTAATAGAAATAAAACACCAGATTGGAAGACGACTAAATAATTTGAATAGAAAATTCAGTAAATTAAACAAAACATTACCGATATTAGAAGAAACCTTACAAAAGCTGACTATATTATTATTAGAAATTGATACATTAAAACCTCTATATAACAAAATATCTGCAAAGTTTAAAAGAGAAGTAATTCAAGGAAGAATCATTTCATGGAGAAAATATGTATCAGATCTCTCTAAAAATACTCCCATACAAAAAATATGGGAAAAATTCAGGAAAATAAATGGTACCCATGTTAAACCACCTAGGCATGGTATAATAAAAGATGGGAAAAGAATACTTGATCCTAAAGAAATTAGGAATGTAATAGGTGAAAATTTAGCAAAAGTAAGTAGCAACAAAAATTTAGATAAGCATTTCCGCACAAAAAAATAATATAGAATTAATAACAATAAATTTTGAAACAATTGAAGATATATAGTATATTAGAAAATTTAATATGGAAGAGCTAGAATTTGCTCTGTTGAACAGCAATAAATCTGCCTCTGGAGGTGACAATATTTGTTTTGAAATGATCTGCCATTTAGCACCTTTGGCAAAGACATACTTGTTAGAGTTTTATAACCACTTATGGGTTAGAAATTTATTTCCTGATGAATTGTGTAAAGCTATAATTATTCAAATCCCCAAACCTGGAAAAGATCCCAGCAATGTAAACAATTACAGACCAATTTCTTTAACAAGTTGTTTGTGCAAAATACTAGAGAAAATGGTAAATACTCTACTAACATGGCACATTCGAGAAAATAAAATTTTAACTCCCACTCAGTTTGGGTCACAGTGTAACAGATCATCATTAGATTATCTCTGTAACTTAGAAGACCATAGACGCAGAGGTTTTGAACGAAAACAAATTACTGTAGCTGTCTTTTTTGACATTGAAAAAGCATACGATACCACATGGAGATATACTATATTAAAAACTTTACAAAACAACATCCGTGGACATTTACCTAGGTTATATAAAACTTTTTAACAAATCGCAGTTTTCAGGTGAGAATTGATGATGTTCTGTTTAGAACATTTCCTCTTGAAAATGGTGTTCCACAGGGAAGCATCCTTAGTGACACACTGTTTACTTTAGCAATTAATAATATCAGTAATAATCTACCTATTGGTATTCCAAGTAACCTGTATATGGATGATTTTGCCATATATTATTCAGCATCTCGAATAAAACATGCAGAACGAATCATTAATAAAAGCATAGTAAAAATAGATGAATGGGCTTTATCTGTAGGCTTTAAATTTTCCATAGATAAAACCCAAGCAATCATGTTTTATAAAAATAAAGTGGAAAAAAGGAGAAGAAATAGACTTAAAAATCAGAAACCATAGTATACCAATTGGCCAAAGAGCAAAATTTTTATGATTAGTATTTGATACTCACATGAACTGGAAAGCCCACATAACATACATGAAGTCAAAATGTAAAAGAGCATTAAACTAATTAAAAAACTATTGAACACTACTAGGGGAGCCAATAGACATACCCTTACTTTATTGTATAAAGCAACAGTGCTGTCTATCATTGATTATAGAAGTGAAATATATGGCTCGGCATCAGACGCAACGCTGAAAACGGTAGAACCCAGTTCATAATGAG
Organism: Macrobrachium rosenbergii; assembly: GCF_040412425.1. NCBI lineage: Eukaryota > Metazoa > Arthropoda > Malacostraca > Decapoda > Palaemonidae > Macrobrachium > Macrobrachium rosenbergii. The sequence continues at coordinate 22,928,331 of NC_089770.1, read as the reverse complement.
GGCCTTAGAATATGTTCAGGAGCTTTTCGATCATCACCAACATCTTCTTTACAAGTTGAATGTGGTGAACTACCTCTGTCTCTCCTTAGAGAGCTAGTAACAATGAAGAGTGCTCTGAGAATTCAGACAAATGATTCTCCAACCAAAAAATTATTTGAATTAAGAGATGTGTTTATAAATAGTCATCCACCTTCTTACCCAGCTAGAGCTAGAAGATTATTTGAGTCGCTAAATATATATATATATATATATATATATATATATATATATATATATATATATATATATATATATATATATATATATATATATATATATATACAGTTACCTTTAATATTAAAACTGCCTCCTCCTTGGACAATGAATAAAATGAGAATTTGTACACACTTGAAATATTTATCAAAAAGTCATTCATATACTCCAGAATACCACAGACAACATGCAGTAGAGCATATAATCCAAAAAAGGTCCACATTACGCAATATACACTGATGGATCTAAGTCACAATACGGAGTGGGATATGCTGCAGTATCCCAAAACAAAACGTATCAGTTTTCTCTCCCAGATAAAGCCTCTGTATTTACAGCTGAGTTATGTGCAATAGTATCAGCCATAAAAATAATTAGAGAAGTCTCATGTAATAATTTTGTAATTTATAGCGACTCCAGAAGTGCTATAGAAGTTATTCAAAGCTATAATAAAAAAAATAATATTGTACAACATATAACGTTCTCAACTCCATAAATTGTATAATAAGGGAAAAAATATTGAAGTTTGTTGGATCCCTGCCCATGTAAGGATTAAGGGAAATGAAGAGGCTGATAAAGCAGCTAAAGAAGCTGTCCACATGACAAAAACAAATGTAGACATCCCTATCAGTGACTATACAAGATATATAAAAACAGTCATTGTAAAAAAATGGCAAAATATATGGAATGAAGAACCTGAAAATAATAAATTAAAACAGATAAAACCCAGTGTTGGAAAATGGAGTTCGTCTTATCAGAGAGAGAGACACGCACAAGTAATTCTGACACGTCTTCGAATAGGCCATACTCGTTTGACAAATGGACACTTAATGAACAGTCCATGTGGCCCCCTTCCCAAATGCCCAGATTGCAATGTGCTGATAACAGTTAAGCATATACTGTGTGAATGTCCAAAATATAACCTGCAGCGATTATCAAATTTTGGAAATAAACCGATAGAAGAAATTTTGTCAGAATCTTCAACATTCTCAATAGTACCCATTTTAATGTTCGTGAGAAGCTGCTAGTTAATTGGTAAAATATAAAAAATCAATCAATCAGTATAATGAATTTTAAAACAAGTAAATTTTATGATTTTACTTAATTTATTTTGAATTTTAATATACCTTTTTAGTGAGTATATATGGAAGCATGAGTTTAATTGTATTTATTGTATGAGTGTGTTCCAGTATGAAAGCATATGCCTTTTTACAGCTTTTAATTTCATTTTCATTTTTCATTCATTCATCATTGACAGGTGACCTATTAGGTCCCAGTGCTAGGCTTCTAGCCTAGACTTGTCACTCCATCCTAATCCTTCGGGCCAGCCCTATGAGAGCTGATAGTGAGCTCAGTGGTCTGGTTAAACTATTTTAATAATAAATAAACCTCAATTAAGGAAAGCATTTTCCATATAAAAACTCATTTAAAGAACTCAGGTTACATCTTTGTTTACTGTGATTTTACATTCTAGTGTAAGAAATTGTATACTTGAGAATATTATAATTTAGCTAGTTCATTGTCATTTATGTTGGTGCTACAGCAGTGTTCTAATGGTTATGTCATGAAAGATACAATTGAATTTGTGTAGTACTAAATATCATGATCATCAGAGGTAGCACGTAAATATCCATAGACACTTTTAAATAGTGTTAGGATTCTGTAGAAAGTAAGTGATTAAAACTTGTATCCCATTCTAGAGTCAGGTAGATCCTTAGCTAGTTGCATTGCAAGGGCAAAGTCTGTTCAGGGAAAAGAGTAAATTAATCAAGGCAAACAGCTTGCTTAGTACAGCCCTTCACGCCTGAAAGGGAGTGAATATCTTCTTAAGAGGGAAGCTATTATAAATATTCCATTTGACCTCTCTTCCTTGCTTTAATTGAGTTCAAGAAATTTATCTTTGTTAAAGCAAGAGGGCAGACAATGTAGGATGGTAGCGTGCAAAGAGGCGAACAGGGAATGTTTTCCAATTCCATCTGCCAGCTGCCGAGATATTAGCTTAGAGGGCCGTAAATTAGGGATAGGTTTTGCTAGGAGAGACCTTAGAGGTACTGTTCCTACAGCTCAGTCTTCTCTATCCTGTGTACTGGCGAGTCTATTGTCATATCAGGTCAAGCCCTTGGTAGGCGGAGTTTTGAAGCAATCAACAAGCCAATGTCCCAGGTTTGTTACTCTCCATGCAGCCGCCACAGCGTTCAGACGTGACTGGGCTGCCGTCCAAGCATTCTTGTTTTTTCCCTCCTTTGTTCAAACCGAGGAGAAATTTGCTACTTCAACGGACCAAGGAATCTTATGCAACTGATCACTGCATTAGCTTACCTAGTGCTGAGTTTGAATTGACAATTGCTCCCAGTTCTCTTTCCCTTCAACTGAAGCTTTCATTTTCCCTTGTTCAAATTTTCCTATCTTAAACAGTCA
>NC_089770.1:22918164-22920664 GCF_040412425.1 Macrobrachium rosenbergii | reverse complement strand
TCACAACTGAACAGAATAGGTACTGTACATACATAAAAATCACAAACATTGTTTCTCACCGGAAAAAAATAAAAGAACAGTCGTCAAAGTTAAAATTAGGTTGTTTGGATCATAAACAAATGGTCAAGAATTAATTATTCAGAAATGTTAAAAGAACTATTCAACGATTTGGTGATAGGTCATTTAAAACCTTTGTCTGAATTTGTACTGTTGTGAAACAATGTGAAGGAATAAGGGGTCTAATTTATACGTGCCCTGACTAATATTAAAGTTTTGTTTGTTTGCTAAAACTTGTGCTAGCCGTTTCTAACAAATTTCTTGTCATGTCTTTTTCTTTGGGTAATATTTGTTTTGTTCCAAAGAACAGGACAGCCATAATTTTGCACATGTAAATTAACAGCGCTGTTTGGAGAATTTGTTCTTACACAATATCAATCTTGGAAAATTCTCTTATTAATATCTTATTAATATCTTTTCCGGTTTGTCCCAGGTAGAACTTGCCACATTCACAAGGTATTTTGTAAACCACACCTTCTTGTTTGGGGCTGTTGCAAATGACTGTCTTTCCTATTCTGTTGGGGTAAGAAAAGACCACTTTATAGTTTAATATTCTTAAAGGATAAACAATATCACTGAATGAAGGGTGGAAAGAGAGAACCACAGTGTTATTCATATCATATTCCTTTTTGGTGCTTGTTCTATAAAAATATGGTTGTTTTGCTAGGAATAAACATTCTTCTATTTCCCTGACTAAAAAGTGTTTTTTTTTTATGCCAATTCTAGTGATATTACTAAACTCTTCGCCCAAATACTCGGGGCTAACTATTCTAAATGCTCTTAGAAAATTAGGTCTCAAAGCCATGTACTTTACATTCCGTGTATGAGTCGATTTTTCATTGATCATTAAGTTGTTGTGTGTCGCTTTTCTTTGGAACAAAACAGAAATATTATTCAAAGAAAAAGATATGATGACAAGAAATTTGTTAGAAACGGCTTGCGTAAGTTTTAGCACACAAAAAAACTTTAACATTAGTCAGGGCATATATAAATTAGAACCTTTATTCCTTCACATTGTTTCACAGCAGTACAAATTCAGAGAAAGGTTTTAAATGACTTATCACCAAATTGTTGAATAGTTCTCTCTCTTAACTTTTCTGAATTGCTAATTCTTGACCATTTGTTCATGATCTAAACAACCTAATTTTAACTTTGACAACTGTTGTTTTATTTTTTTCCCGGTGAGAAACAATATGTATATCCTTATTCTGTTTAGTTGTAATAAAGTTCTTGAAGAGGCCTAGTGGAAGGCGAAATTATCGAGCTATTAGAGTGTTTTATTCTCTTTTCTCCTGAGGACTATATTGACATATCTCATCTTCGTTATATATATATATATATATATATATATATATATATATATATATATATATATATATATATATAATATATATATTTGAATATATATATGTATATATATAAATATATATAAGAGAACAGAACAGATATGCTTTCACAGTATATGGGAAACCCACTTTCGCCGTTTCTTACATTCATTTCCTTAGCTACCACGTTGTCTCCGTAAAGATCATGGTAGGGTGCAACCTATTCCTCAGGGGACTTAGAATGTGTTCAAAAGGATACCTAGACAGTGAATTCAACACGATCCGCCAACACCTAATGGAACTGCTCTATCCACCACACATTATCGAGAAGGCTATTAACAAAGCAAATAAGATATACTACAGAGGTCCAACTCACAACAGACCAATAGATTTTAACAACAAAATAAAGCTCCCGTAGGACGAAAATGTCCAAAAAGCTACAGAAAATGTCAGGTCTAATAATCTTTTTATATTCCATTATCCCAAATCCATCGGGAGCTTGCTAATTAACGTATATTTAAATAAAAAAGGGAAGAATCCGGAGTTTACAAGTATCCGTGCAGCAGTTGTGATGAGATTTGCAGGGGGGAAATGGGTGGATCCATCTCACAAAGAATAACAGAGCACAAAATATCAGTGCGATATGCTTCAGAGAGTTCAGGGATTTTCCTATATGTTAGGGATAAAGGCCATACCATAAACTGGAGTAGGGCAGAGCTGGTTTTCAAAAGTTGTTGTCTCTACAAAAGAAAGATGCTGGAATCTGCTATCATCAGTCAAACCAACAGTATGAACTTGTCAAGAGAACATTGGAAATCGGATGGCATCGACAGGTTAATTCTCAGGCCTCATCATCTTAAGAAGGTGTTTCAGAAAATACGACCACCAGACGCATCGCCAGACAGTAGCTAATGAAGCCAAAAATCACAAGGGAATACCTTAATTTCCATCCTTCTTGGGTCAGTGGCCATCTGCATACCAACGAGACTTACTGCCTCACCTACATATGTTTTGTATATATAACCTTGTATCTATCATCTGTCCATATTTTACCAGTGAACTGGGCCACAGAAGGAAGTGCTCGAAATATATGCTTGCAATGTTCCTACAGTGTTTTA
>NC_089770.1:22880664-22908164 GCF_040412425.1 Macrobrachium rosenbergii | reverse complement strand
AGTAAAAAATGCGCCGAAGTTTCTTCGGCGCAATCGAGTTTTCTGTACGACGTATAATGCTGTAGGAAACTTTCAGCCACAGCCCGGTGGTGGCCTGTGTTGTTAGCACCTATAGTGGTGCCAGACGCAAGATCATGGCTAACTTTAACCTTAAAATAAAAACTACTCAGGCTAGAGGGCTGCAATTTGGTATGATTGATGATTGGAGGGTGGATGATCAACATTCCAATTTGCAGCCTTCTAGCCTTGGTAGTTTTTAAGATCTGAGGGCGGACGGACAGACAAAGAGCCATCTCAATAATTTTCTTGTACAGAAAACAAAAACCGGAGACTGGCGATGTTTTTAAATTCTCTCTCTCTCTCTCTCTCTCTCTCTCTCTCTCTCTCTCTCTCTCTCTCTCTCTCTCTCTCTCTCTCTCTCTCTCTCTCTCTCTGAAGTGGACAAGCATTCACATTACAACTACACACTTCGTATTTGATGGGGTAAGAAATTTGGAGAATGTCAAAGTTTGAGAACGGGGACAGCTGATTGGATGAGACGAAAGTCAGACTTAGAGAAAGAGGACTGCTAAGTGGATGAGACTAAATGTAGTGGACGATGAATAAATTTCAGAAAGCAACGGACTCTTCAAGGAATTTTTTACTGGCTCAGATACACTGTGGGCGTTTCTTGCGAGATAATATTGCACGAAGTCATTCTATATTTTGGAAACATCATTCAAAGAGATGACCTTTTTCAAAAATTGAAGCAGATATTCTCCTGAAGAAAAAACATTAGGAATAATATTACTTTTTATTGAATAAATGTGAATTTAATTAAGTAGAATTATGAGCCATCTGTCAGCAGGCAACATTTGTAGTAGAGTGTAAATGTTTGTTTCCAGTTCGTGTTCTTGATGATATTTGTGTCCTTCTGGAAAAGAAAATGGAAAATGAATTAACTCCGTGAAACCTTGTAATTTCTTTGTCTGAATGTCTGCAAGTTTAACTTCTCAGCAAGCCAGTGTTTGGGAGGCTTAATTGCGTCTCACGATTGCAGTATTTGTCTTAGAAATTAATGGTCTGGCTTGCAGTTGTGGATTTTTTTTATTTTCAGCGTTTAAGATGTTCTTGGAAATGATGTTTTGATCATTACCTTCTTGATGTCGGAAAATGAAATTAGAATTAATGAAGGAATAGAAAAGATACATTTACTCGTATGTGAGCATTTAGTGTTAGAATGTAACCTTTATACGAGTAAATCATTTTTTTTTATATTAAAACATTTTTATTTTCATCTTCGTTATTTTCAAGATATTAGAACACTTTTCGTTCGTGTTCAAACGTCATTTTTTTTCATATTTAGACATTTCCCCTCATATTCAGGCTCATTTAGTATTAATTGAAGGAGCTTCCATCACATGTATTTCTTCACATGTTCAAACAGCTTCCTGTTATATCCAATAACTTCTCCTTCATTTTCAGGTCTTTTCGTTTCATATTCAAGCATCAGTCCTTCATTTATAAACAATTTGACTTCTTGTTCAGACACTTCTATTAGTTTTTCCTCCTTATAATTTTCCCCATTTAGTAGACATTTTGCCATTGTATCGAACCATTTTCACCTCGGTTTGAAACTTGTTTTTTGGCATGTGTAATTCTTGTACATGGAAATATATGAAGAAACTAAATCCTTTTGAAGAAAAAAGTGATTGTATAAGATTCTGCAACTTGAAATTTGAACCAAACACGCAAAAATGTTCTCTGAAGGCGTTGTTTGTTATAAACTTATGGGATACAGCTGGGGCTGTTAGAATTATCTAACTCAAATCAATTTTAGGGAAGTCTTTATCTCTCAACTTACCTGCACCGTCTTCTAGATCAATTTCTTCATATTCTTCGAATTTTAAAATTCTTGAATTCACTTTTTTAAGCGAAAAGAACACCCGTTCTTTTGTCCGACTGGTACCGCAAGACTAAAGAATCCTTGTCGGACCAAAACCGTCAACAACTCCGTTTTCTTTCACTTTGTTCGAAACTCTCGAACAACTTTGAAAAATAAAGACGGGAAAACAAAACTGTTTCCTTATAAGGAATACATTTAACATTAAATTAATTAATTCAATTAGAATATAAAAAGGGGAAAGTTAAGAATTTACATTTAATATTAAAAAACGGCAATCATTCAGTTTACTTTCCGTCCATAAACGAACACCAAAAAATGGGGACAAAAAGTAAGAACCAAACGAACTAGTCAATTCGACTATTCTCCCACGAATGAAATTACCATTCTCCAATCAACTATTTCTACATCTTCCCCAACAACAAAAAGAAAAGTGGTTACACAAAAAACCATTTTGACAGATTAACTCGACAACAAAAACAAACCATTGTTTACAATCTACCTTCCCGAGCTAAACTTCTTATTAGGTTTCTGGAGGCAAGAGCAGTACTACGGGTAGGCCTAGTAGATGTTTCATTGGGCAAAGCTGTTTCAGTGTCAGGTATTTCATCTGTCTCCAACTCACTAACATTTTCTTCTTGTTCTTCAATTTGAACATATAAATTAGGATCATTAAGTTCAGAATATAATTCTAAAGGTATTAAAAACTAACATTAACTTCACTTTCACTTTTATCAGGCTTAACAATACGAACAGTACGTACACCACCTTCGTTATCACTGAATGTTTCAACAATTTCTAACCAATGGCCAATAAGTTCTAGATTTGGAAGGTAATTTAAACAGAGCAATTTTTTTTCCCACTTTCTTGGAGGATGAAAAGATGATCTATCCTTTTCTTTCAAACTTACTAGATATTCAGAAAGCCACCTTTCCTTAAAGCTTTCATAAAGTCCATCCCTAGTTTCCAAAGTACGAGCAAGGAGAGAAGAATACTCATCCTCCTCACCATACTCCCACTCAGGAACTTGTTCAGAATCACCAAACATTAATGAAGGAATAAATCTGCCAACCAAGAAATGATTAGGAGAAATTATATCAAATTCATTTTGACAAGATCTATAAGTTAAAGGCCTATTATTCAAAATTTTCTGAATGTCAGAGAGGAAAGTGACAAATTCAGAAAATGAAGGAGTAAATCTACCAAGAGTTTTAAAAGGCAATGCTTAACTGTTTAAATTAATCTTTCCCAAACAGCACCATACCACGCTGCGTACACAGGGATAGTCTTATGAGAAATTGAAGGACCCTAAACTTCTCCTCAAATTCAGAAGAAGTAAGTAACTGTTCAATTATATTACCAGCCTGAACAAAGGACTTGGCATTATCTGAATAAACAGCAACAGGAACACCAAACCTATTAGAAAATCTAATGAAAGCTAATATAAATTCCGAGGTTGACATAGACTGACAACTTCCAAATGTATGGCTCTAGTATTGAAACTAAGTGAAAATAAGAATGTACACCTTAAATTTTTCTCCATTTTCTCCCTCAACCATAAGTGGCCTGTATAGTCCACACCAGTATGAGCAAAAGGCACACTCAAATTAACCCTGGAAGAAGGAAGCGAAGAAGGAGAAGGATACTTCACTGTGCTAGCATTATAATGCTTGCATACAATACAATCTTAAGGACAGACAAAACTGCTTGCCTAGCCTTCACAATCCACAAACCATGCATGCGCAAAAAACTAAGAGTGGATTGCAAACCCATATGCATAGACTTACAATGGGCATAATAAATCAACAACCGGGTCAAATGATGCTTCTTATCCACAAGAATAGGATTGACAATATCAAATTTTAAAGTAATGTTTTTATCAATCCGACCTTTAGTTCGCATTATACCATTGTCATGCAGAAACAAATTAAACTGCCTAACTAAAGGTGGAACTTCAACTAAAGAATTTCTACTCTTTAGATAAGGTAATTCAAGAGGAAAAGCTTCCTCTTGCATTAACCTTATAAGGTAATTAGAAGCTGCCTCAACAGGGTCAGCTTGAATTTTCCTAAACTTATATACAACAGTAAATACCTTAGAAACTACACTTATAAGCCTAGAAAAACTAGAAAATTACTAATATTTACAAGAGGTTCCTTTTTAGGGAACATTACAGGAGAAATTAAGTCACCCTTCACATTATCAGGAATACAACCCAAAAGACCCTTAGGCCACTCGTCAGGAGAATTCAACCACTTATTGAATTTATTAGATTTAGCCTTGAAATCCTGCCGCAACGCGTCAAAACTTTCACAGTGGTTCCAAAAGAATTTATCCTCTATTTGGGCAAAAATTAGTTTAGCATCAGGACACAACTTTTTCAGTAATTCAGCAAAAGCCTCACAACACTGTTCTACTTTCCATACCTCCGCAGTACTGTGGATAGCATCCAAATCATTGCTGCCCAGGAACACAAAGATGCGACTAGGCCTAGACCTCCTAGGGTTAGCGAAATACCGCTCTACCTCAACCTTGATGTTTTCAAAGGTTGCACCCCCTTTACAGATGTAATTGAACCCGTCACATTCTCTTAAACATAAGTCGGACAACCTACGCACCCAGCTATGCCCAATAACAAGAGTCATGGCCACAAAAACAAAACAAACAAGACGAAAAAGTAAACTGAAATCTTACGGAGTGAATTTTTAAAATTCGAATATGTTAGAATTATCTAACTCAAATCAATTTTAGGGAAGTCTTTATCTCTCAACTTACCTGCACCGTCTTCTAGATCAATTTCTTCATATTCTTCGAATTTTAAAATTCTTGAATTCACTTTTTAAGCGAAAGAACACCCGTTCTTTTGTCCGACTGGTACCGCAAGACTAAAGACTCCTTGTCGGACCAAAACCGTCAACAACTCCGTTTTCTTTCACTTTGTCCGAAACTCTCGAACAACGTTGAAAAATAAAGACGGCAAAACAAAACTGTTTCCTTATAAGGAATACATTTAACATTAAATTAATTAATTCAATTAGAATATAAAAAGGGGAAAGTTAAGAATTTACATTTAATATTAACAAACGGCAATCATTCAGTTTACTTTCCGTCCATAAACGAACACCAAAAAATGGGGACAAAAAGTAAGAACCAAACGAACTAGTCAATTCGACTATTCTCCCACGAATGAAATTACCATTCTCCAGTCAACTATTTCTACAGGGCATCGAGAACGTCGGAACCAAAAGCTACTTTAAACAGTGAACAGTAATGATATAATGTTATTAGAAATGACAAAGTTAAAGGGATTATTACAATATTGTAGACTTTGTGAAATATTATAAGAAATTACTTCATATTTGATAAAAAGGAATTTTGTTTGATTATCCAAATGAAGTAAATTTGAATGACAATCAAAATTCAAACTAGGTGGCAGAATCTTAATATACTTTAAATTACAAATTACACCAATATTCTCTCATGTTAGCGTTTTTTTTTTATTTAATCTTGCCAATAAGTGAAGAGTGGATTTAGACCAAATTCCTGCATGCCATTAGGTGAACATTCATTGTGTTCGTTGACAGCATTGTTACACTTTTTTTTTTTTTTTTTTTTTTTTTACATTCATGCGCTGACGTCTCGCTGACTACACCGTAGGAAGGTTGCACCTCACATGATACACTGTAGGTGTATTCTCGAGACCTTGTTGAAGGCATTGCGAAAGGGTGTTGGCAGTGCCCCTTCGGCGCCCAGCTGCCCCAAGTTTCTAGCCTTTTACTTTACGTCTGTTCCCGATTTCTTTCATCACTCTTGCTATCCAACTTCTAACCATTACTACTTCGTGCAACTTGGGGATCCTCCCAGTCCTACCTTTAGAACCTTGTATTTCATCTCCTTTATATTATAAATCTCCTTATCTTTCTATCCAACCACTCCAACTCCCTCTTGTCACCGCCTTAAACTTGGAATAACCGAAAGTGCCTAAGTGCTTGGTTTGAAAGTGGAAATTTTTTGCAGTCAAAATCAAGTCACGTTGAGTAATGGGGCTGGTGTGCGGTTAAGCAGACGACAAAAAAGTGGTTTGCAAAAACACAAAATCAAATCTAGCATAAGAAAATGTGCCTAGACTATAAATGTTTGTTTCTTCGGGTACAGCAATCCCAAAAATGCAAAGTACTCGAGGTACATTGTCCTTACCCTTTAATAATCTAGGATTTTCACTTCATATTATAGCTCTTCCCCCCCAAAACAGGTACACCAACTGGAAGGAGACATAATTTGCATTTAAGGAATCGTCATCCACAACACCAGGAATAAAGAGAATATTATTAGGTGGAACAACAGGTTCCTTTGATCCCTAAATGGGCAGGGATGCAACATATTTCTACAGTTTTCCCATTATTATATAACCCATGGATTAATAACTTAATTTGTTGTACAATATTATTTTTTGGTTTGTGACTTTGAATAGCCCCTATAGCGCTTCTTGAGTCGCTAAAAATTGTGACTGATACAATTGCACACATCTCTGCTGTGAATATTGAGGCATTATCAGGTAGAGATAATTGATACATTGTCTTTGGATACTACAGTATATCCCTCTCCGTACTCTGATTTAGATCCGTCCGTGTATATTGCGTAAAATATGGACCTTTTCGGTTTATATGCTCTATTGTATGTTGTCTGTGGTGTTCTGGGGTATATGAGTAATTGATCAATTAATTAATTAATTGATCAATTAAATAATTGACCAGTTAATCAATTGATTAATTAATTAATCAATTAATTAATTGATCTACATTACTTTGAATCCATTGTTTGTACAGTAACCAATGCAGAGTGCAATCGCCAGATTTTTTTTATACTTAAGTGCTGTTCCTTAACAGACTTGACTATTTTATGAGGTCATAGTTATATAACTTTTTGATAGATATTTTAAGTGTGTGCAGATTCTTATTTTATTCATAGTCCAAGGAGGAGGTAGTTTTACTATTGAAGGTAACGATATTTAGCTCTAACTGGGAAAGTTGGTGAGTGATTGTTTTTAAATGCATCCCTTAATTCAAATAATTTTTTTTTGTTGGTGAATCACTTGTCAGAATTCTTAGGGCACTTTTAATTGATATTAATCCTCTAGGGAGAGAGAGAGTGGTATTTCACTACATTATGATGAGTTTGGTGATGATCTAAAGGCTCCTGAACATATTCCAAAGCCTTCGTTGTGAACTGGGTCTAACTTTTCAGCGTTGCTTCCACAATCAAGGACAGACCATGTTGCTTTATACAGTATAGTACGAGTATGTCGCTTGGCTCCCCAAGTGGATTGGGATAGTTTTATCCCGAATTGAGTGGGAGTCAAGGTTTTATTTTCTCGAATTTGCTGTGTTACGCGAACATTTCCCATGTCCTGTAGCTACTTGCACAAGCAACTTGTTAAAGAAATTGGTCTGTAATTATTTAATTTACTGGCCTTTCCAGGTTTGTGGATAGGGATTATTATAGGATTTCAGCATTCATCTAGAAATAGATTTGGAAGCCATAAATGATTATGAAACTGTAATAGGTATGTCTTTGCCAAAGGTGCTAAATGGCAAATCGTTTCAAAACAAATATTGTTACCTCCAGTAGAAAATTTACAGCTGTTCAAGAGAGCACATTCCAACTCTTCCATATTGAATTTTTTATTATATTGTATATCTTCTATTGTTTCAAAACTTATTGTTATGAATTCATCATTGTTTTTTTTTGTGCGGAAATATTCATCTAAATTTTTATCGCTACTTTCATGTGCTGTGTTTTCTCCTATTACATTACTTATTTCTTTTGGATCAAGTATTCTTTTCCCATCTTTTGATATGGCATGTCTAGGTGGTTTAACATGGGTACCATTCATTTTCTTGAATTTTTCCCATAATTTTTGTATGGGAGTATTATTAGAGAGATCTGATACATATTTCCTCCATAAAATGATTCTTCCTGGAATTACTTCTTTTTTAAATTTTGTACATAATTTGTTGTAGAGAGCTTGTAATATATCAGTTTCTAATAATAGTCAGTTATTGCAAATTTCCTTCTAATATCGGTAATGTTTTATTAATTTTGTTGAATTTTTCATTTAAATCATCTAGTTGTCTCCCTATTGTGTTTTAGTTTTATTAATTCTGATAGTTTATCAGACACCATGGAACTTTGTGTTTTGTTGGATGAGATTTTGATTTTGGTATTGGTTTATCAGCAGCATTTTTAAAGAAATCAACAAGAAATTTATTAGTTTCATTACAGTCTTTTAAATATTCAGATGTTGGGATATTCTTAGTGTGCATTTCATATCGCTCCCAATCTGCTTTATAAATGTTTTGGTGAGGGACATGTTTTGCAGGATCATTTTGTAATAAGGAAATTCTTATTGGGAAATGATCACTGGTGTACAAGTCATCAGCTGTACCCCAACCTAATCTGTCTACTGTACTTGAGGTACATAGAGTTAAGTCTGCTGAAGAAAATGTTCGTGTGTTTTTGAATTGTGCCGACTTCATCATCATTTATACAGCACGTGTCATTTGAGTCCATGAATTCTTCTGTTTTACTTCCTGCTGTATTTGGGTTTGTGCAATTATAGTCTCATTCGGATGTGATCATTAAAATCACCTACTATTAATGTAGGTTCTTTGGCATTAAGTAATTCATTAGTTTATCAGAGTCGTAATTTTTATAAGGTTGGTTTATATTCTTTTAGTTATCGTACTCCTCCGAGATGTAATCTGGTTTGCAGATCATTCATGCTCCGTCGTATAATATAGCTATTGAAAATATGTTGAAGTGGGCGAGTTTTGCTTTTTTTTTTTTATTATCTACTTGGATTTTTTTCTAATAATTTACTCACGACATTTATTTGTTTTTCTTTCTAATATATATTAAGTGTTCGATGCAGATGCAAGATTTTTCATGGGTATTCAAATCAGTGGTTTCTGTGTTTCTATATTTCATCAAATTGCTTATGAAGTTTAAATTTTCTTTCGTTGATTTTATTCGTATTGCACAACTCAACGGAGCATTCTTTTCATCCACTTGTGTTATCATGTATATTTCTTGTTTCATTTGCTCCTATTGCACCAATTATTGGTGATGGCGTAATCTCTTCTCCCTTGACATAATCATCCTCATTTATGGTATGGTTCGCTTCTACTTCTTCGGTGTTTTGGATATCTGCTTCCATTGGGCTTACTATTGTTTTAGGAGATAAAGGTATATTCTTTGCTTGTTATTGTTTGTGTTCTTGCTTCATAGCTTTTGTTTTTGGTTTAACTGATGTTTCCGTAATAATAGTTGGTTTCTTCGGTTTGGGTGGTGTTCTTTCCAAAGGTCTCTTTTTATCTTTAATTTCCGGCCCATCACAACTTTCCTCTGTTACTTCTGTAGTAGTATCTACTTGTGTCCCTATTTGCATTAATATTTCAAAAGAATTTGAAAAAATATCCATATCATTTGCACCTGTTTCTTGATTCTTTACCAGTTCGTTTTTTTTCTGTAAAGTATTTATTTCTTCTTAAGATTTAATTATCTGTGCTTTGTTATTTCTGTTTGTGTTTTGTTTCATTATTGGTTCTTGATATTGAATAATATGTTTGTTTCTTAACCGAATTTTTAATTCCTCTCTCTTTCATTTCTTGTTTAGTATCTTTTATAGACACCCCTGTTCTTTCTTGTAATATTTTAAATTTTGTATTGTATATATAAATATATGCATTTTTTGGACCTTGCTTAATGATCTTGCACACATTTTACACACTTCGGCTCACTGCACTTACAGTGTGCGGCATGTTCGTCAGATCCACAATAAGCACATTCATTTCTACAACTTTTCTTCGTATGCCCATATACATTACAATTTTTACATTGTAGTGGCTTTGGGACATAAGGTCTCAATTTTCTTATTTTGGCTCAAAATTTTTATTCCTTGAGGTAGATCTTGACCAAATTTTATTTTTGTAATTCTTAATATTTTATTGTTCTGTTTTCTCGGTATTATATATACCTCACAATCTTGGACTTTGGGATAACTCTTTTTATAAGAGTCCAACAACATAGTCCTTTTGACCGGTTCGATATTCTTTTCAGGAAGTACAATGGTACCCTGAATGCTGATCGTAGTATCACGCTTTTTTGGTTTTATATTTATATTTTCAGTATTTTTTTTTTATAGACAAATAGTCTTCAGATTGACTTTTTGTTGTGGCGTGTATAAGCCACGGCTTTTCTTTTTTGTGTCCGAGCGACATTTCTGTCGTTGAATGCCTGTTTAATAAACAATTTTCTAATTTTAGGGCTGGAATTCCCTTGTCAGTTTCCAAGCTCAGAAACCTTGACCAGCTTCCACTCTTAAAGAGGGAGTCGAAGTAGTTAAGGTTAGGTCTTGCCAAAATTTACTTCTTTTGGGTTTGTTGTATGGTATTAAGGTTTTAATACCACCTTGATTTTGGTAAACTGAAGTTTCTATAAAACAGTCTATTACCATGCCAGGAGTTGTAGGGAGGTTAGAATGAGTCATCATAGAACTAGTAATATTAGTTTCGTCCAGGATGAGGTCCCTCTCACCAGGAAGGCCCAAGAGGGGGAGGAGCAGTACTGTTACCGACAGTGGTAACTGCTCTGGAATCCTCACCAGCATATACACCATACCCTCAGTACCTTAGGGGTCGTCAGACCGTCGAGATTCGACCCAGCACTTAGGGCATGGTGTAACAAATATTTCCCCTCGTTCGACCGCGTCGGGTACCCTAGCTCTGCTAGTTGAGTGGCATGCTGGCCAATTCTACCCTCCTTCAAAGTTACAAGAACAGTGGGTTCCGTGATTCAATACCATGCAAAGGTCGTCAACGAAAGAGGAAGAAGGGAAGGGGAAAATTCATTGGAGGAGGAGTAAGAGAGTTATGGGTTCCAGTGTTCAGTTGAATCCACAGCACAGAGAGAGTAGGCGTCAAAGAGCTTACTCTCCCTGCAGTGGATCCCTAAGCCCCCAACTCGTCAAGGGGTTGGGATCAGGGGTAGAAAGCCCAGGAAATCTTTAAAAATGTGATAGTTGAAGACTGACGTAATAGGAGTTCATGGTGCAGGAGAGAGTTGAAGACTGAAGTAACAGGAGCTCATGGGGCAGGAGAGAGTTGAAGACTGAAGTAATAAGAGTTCATGGGGCAGGGGAGGGTTAAAGACTGAAGTAATAGTTCATGGGGCAGGAGAGAGTTGAAGACTGAAGTAATAGGAGTTCATGGGGCAGGAGAGAGTTGAAGACTGAAGTAATAGGAGTTCATGGGGCAGGAGAGAGTTGAAGACTGAAGTAATAGGAGTTCATGGGGCAGGAGAGAGTGGAGACGAGTCTTTAATTGTTATTTTATTTTTAGCAAGTATTAACAGGAATCAAGTATCAATTATTATCTTCAGAATTTTATATTTTTTACGATTGAGTATTTTTATTTTTTTACGATTGAGTATCATTAGCCAATCTTTTGCTTCTTTCTTTAGTTAAACACAATACTCAATGGAAAATAGTAAAAAAGAATAGTCATATGTTATATTTAACAATGATATTAATCCTGTATACAGTAATTTGCTCTGAACTACATAAGCTTCTCTTTTCAGAATGAATATTTCTAGTTTTGTATGATATGAAAATAATCATGACCAGTGATTTGGTCAGGAAAACAAGGCATTTGAACTGGTGTGAAAATAAGAAAATAAGGATTTCAAAATCACCCTTGGAGACATGTGAGTGCACTTCGTAAATTATGCAAATACCCGATATGCTTTAAGGATCGCCCAAACTCATTTTTCTGTCTCCGAGAAAGGTCTCCTTGATTCATGCAAATGAGTTACTGAGAGTCAAAGTTTTTATGAAATATAAAAGGAGGTTATCAGGAAGAGTAAATGAGACGGGAATGAAAGGACCGAATTGTGAAGAAAGCTGTCATTCTTTGATTAACGTCATGGAAGTATAACTATGTAGTTGTAGATATTAAATGTACTTTACAGAAGTCAAACTAATATATATATTAAAAAAAATAATTCTCAGTTCAAAGCGATAGCTATGTAAGTAATAAAATAATGAAATAATGTTTATAATGTCGACGAAAATGGAAATTTATTTGGTGAATTATACTGGAGAGTTTAGGTTAGGAACTACTTTAAGGCGACAAAAATGAGAATGTTTACTTGCCTTTGGCCAAGGGTCCGTACTGGCATAAGGCCACATAACTCTAACCCAGTCAAGCAACCCTGCGAAGATAATGAAGAAAAGCTAAGTAAAAGATGTTACGGAATTCCCTGTTTTACAACTTTCAGTCTCCTCAGAATACTAATAAAAATTCACAAGGAATCTTTTATCGTCGACATTTTTTTTCTATTCTAGACTGTTGGAAAGAAAGAATTTTAGGGATGTTCCATATGAGTGTGTCATAGTTTAAGTAAAACTTCGCAACAATAGATGCCCTTTTAAATGTTAGCGGATAACTGTTGGATGACCCAGAGTGGGTGATATTTAGCAATGCATGACTTGGGTAAGGGCGTCTAAAAAAGGTTTATTACGATGTAATTTCTGCTAAGTCGTTTGTGGGAGGTATATAATGTCAAGATCATCCACTGTGATATGTTTAGATTTTCATCATTCCTTTTGATTGTTCTTGATTGTATATTTCTACAATAAATAGCACATTGCTTGTTATGTAGGCAGTATGTCTCCTATTATCCGAAGTTGGCACAAACATCAAAAAACAGATTTGTGCAACTCTGTTGGTGCGTTTGTATGATTTTATTGATTTTATGTGCAACGAGGGAGAATTCAAATAAACCGTAAGCTCTTCTCTTTCTTTGATGGTTTTATTTATTTTAAGGGCAAGGAGGGAGAATTCGGATAAACCGTCTCTTTCTCTGGGATACTTGAAGAGGAGTTGTTATTTAGTTACTAACTTTGTTCTAAAGGGAAACTCTGTCATTCAGTAATTAACTTTATTCAGAATATATATACCAAAATAACATATATTTTGTATCCTTTGAAAAGGAGTTCAAAGTTAAATTATTATTCAGATGAAAGCAAGGGCGTAGTGATTCATATGCTGAGTGCATATAGTGTGTTTAAACGAAATTCATGTACATTCTTTACAAACTCAGCATGTTGACATTAACCAAGGACTTCTAATGTGCATTATGTACAGTACACAATCTCTCTCTCTCTCTCTCTCTCTCTCCCCTTTATGTGCACACTTAGTCTCTCTCTCTTGGAAGTTTTAATGGTTTAATTACATTAATAATGCAACCCCTCTTACACATAGAATTCTTAAACGTACTTTATAATTAAAGGAAAAAAACTGAATTCGGAGTCTTATTGCAATGGTATTTTTGTGTTGCCTTGCTTATAATGTTGGTGGACCATTTTACGTCTCAACCCCCCCCCCCACAAATATAGATAAGTAATGGTTATTTCTAGGAGGATCAGGTCAAATACGTAGTACGGTTATTACTTGACCTTTACTTATCGGAGGGTAAAAATAGAGTAGTCATAGCGAGAGAGAATCGTTTAACCTTAATGGTACGATATTCAACGAGAAACGGAGTTTTTATCTCATGCATTTAGCGAGAGAGGCTCCTTTCAATAATAATTGTAATGATACACTGCGAAATCTCACGTGAGTTATTATATTTCTTTTCTTGATATTCTTTTTTCCAGTTTTATTCTGAAGAATAAAGGGAGAAATTTTTCTTATATTGGAGTAGAAGATTATCACACTAAATCTCCAGTTGCTATCTGAAATTGGTCTCTCGTTCAGTCGTTCTCCTTCTGGTGGATTTGGCCGGGGTCTTGAAAATGGAATCCTTGGTCTCCGGAAATGTGATCTTTTGCTTAAGGTCACAACAACACATTTTGCCTCAATGTCGTTCCTTTCAATATTGGGGTCTTGACAATAGATTCCTTCGTCTCTGGAAATGTGACCTTTTGCTTAAGATCACAACAAAACATTTTGCCTCAATGTAGTTCCTTTCAATATTTGGGTCTTGAAAATAGATTCCTTCGTCTCTGGAAATGTGACCTTTTGCTTAAGGTCACAACAACACATTTTGCCTCATTGTAGTTCCTTTCAATATTGGGGTCTTAAAAATGGAATCGTTCGTCTCTGGAAATGTGATCTTTTGCTTAAGGTCACAACACATTTTGCCTCAGTGTCGTCCTTTCAATATTTGGGTCTTGAAAATGGAATCGTCCGTCTCTGGAAATGTGACTTTTGCTTAAGGTCACAACAACACATTTTGCCTCGGTGTCGTTCCTTTCAATATTGGGGTCTTGATAATGGAATCCTTTGTCTCCGGAAATGTGACCTTTTGTTTAAGGTCACAACAACACATTTTGCCTCAATGTCGTTCCTTTCAATATTGGGGTCTTGAAAATAGATTCCTTCGTCTCTGGAAATGTGACCTTTTGCTTAAGGTCACAACAACACATTTTGCCTCATTGTCGTTCCTTTCAATATTGGGGTCTTGATAATGGAATCCTTTGTCTCTGGAAATGTGACCTTTTGTTGAAGGTCACAACAACACATTTTGCCTCAATGTCGTTCCTTTCAATATTTGGGTCTTGAAAATAGATTCCTTCGTCTCTGGAAATGTGGCCTTTTGCTTAAGGTCACAACAACACATTTGTCCTCATTGTCGTTCCTTTCAATATTGGGGTCTTGAAAATGGAATCGTTCGTCTCCGGAAATGTAACCTTTTGCTTAAGGTCACAACAACACATTTTCCCTCAAGTCGTTCATTTCAATGTTGGATTTAGAAGACATTTTTTATTTGGGGTTTGTTATCTGAGTGAAGTCACGTAACTGTACGGCAGTAGCTTAGTTCTCTTTTAATCTTATGTTTCAGGTGCTTTCTTTAGTAATAATAAATAAATTGGGTTTTCATATTACATAATTATTATTATTGAACCTGTTCTGTCAAAATGAGGGCAATATTCGAGTAATTTTGCAGTTGCATTTTACTTCTGTGCGCTCAAGGTTCGGTAATCACTCAGATATGGATTTTATTACCTGCAGACTGTTACATGCAGGACAGGTCAAGGAATGGGTACTTAGTTCAGTCTAAATTTTCAGTAGTAGTAGTTTTTGTACATACTGATATAGTTTGAGTTTCATAAGAAAAGGTGCTCACATACGACAGATTAGAGAAACATGTAAAGAAATGACATTCAGCAAAATAAACCTAAGAAAATAAATATCAAATGAATCAAGAAAAACCTCTTTACTGTAACTATCGTAAAAATTACAACTTTCATCTGGTGTTCGCAGCGAAGTTTTTCCATGCACTGTTGTCGTGCTCGAAAAATTCAGATAAAAAAAAAAAAACCATTGAGTGAATTTCTTTCATGCTTAGTTTGCCAGCGTGAAGGATAACTTACCCTACGTGAGATTCGAAATTGCCACGGAATGCTTTGAATAGTCTATTTTGGGGTCAGTAATAAAACTATATCTGAAAGCTATTCAAAGTTTACATCATTGTTATTGTTACCATTATAGCATCAAATACTGTAGTCATTGCAGTTCTACATTGAATAAACAAATCAGCCAATCAGTGCTATTCTAGTTCAGATTACCAAGCATATGGTCTAGAAAGTGTTTTGATAGGTCATATGTAGTAGTGATTACATTCAGGTGCAATTGCATTATGCAGTGTCAGAGGCGGGCTATAGTATCTCGTTTCAAGTGCGACTGCACTATTCAATATCAGAGGCGGACTATAGTATCTGGTTATCAGAGTGAATAGTTTAAACCAAGTCATTATTATTATTATTATTATTATTATTATTATTATTATTATTATTATTATTATTATTATTATTATTATTATTATTTCAGGAGAAGAATCTCTTTCCAAGAGAATGACCCTCTGGATGCCGATGAGCTTATGATGCAGCTTCTCAAAATCTCGTATGAGTTTCTATGTAGTAGCAGTAAGTAAATTATATGACAGCAGACCAAAATTCATTTCTTCCTTGAAGTTTCGGTATTACTCTACCGTTAACTAAAAGGCAAATGAAGCCAGGGGTACAATTATGCAACATTTGCCTGCAAGTAGGCTTACAGAAATTTTAGGCGATTTTTGGTTGGCAGTCACAAAAGGGGGTGGGGCGGGGGCACTTCTTCCTATGGGCTGGAACGGTATGATTCGTCTGGGAGAATCTGGCTGACCAACAAAAGCGCTGATTGGCTAGCACCAGGTCCCGTTTTGATTGTAGGGCGTGATACCTGAAGCATTGGGTGATTAAGGAGCTATCTTGGTCGCGCCTTTCCGTTTTCCTGATCGTGGTAGGGAGAAGAAGGGTCTCCTGGGTCATATTCAGCTCTGATCTCCACCGGAGGATAGTGAAGGCCTCCTTATATCAGAGGCTGCAATAGTTGATGTCGCCGTCCGGGATTTTTTGTCCCTTACGATCTGCTGGTGCTGGGGGCACTGCTGTGTTATTTTATGTAGTGCTGGTAGACCGGCCCTTCGTGTAGGCTAGGTGGACGGCGATCCTCTTAAAGAGGGAATGGCAGCACCCATTCTCAGGGCACTCCTCTCCTCTGTAGGGGATCATCGCTAGTGACGAGGCTGTTCCTCATGAGGTACTGGCAGTCTGCAGATCCTTGTAGTACATTGCAAGGTCGACTTTTTTGTCTGATCTGTGGGTTTTACATGGGCATCGGTGATGTTCTCAAGGGCATTCTCGTCTCTTTTATTCTTGCTTTTCTTGTAGCCCCTGTAGAACAGTTTAATGGTCTACCAGCACTATATGAGGGAACATGGCAGTGGCATCCAGGGCCAGCAGATTATAAGGGGCACATAAATCCTGGACAGTAACATCGACCATAACAACCTCAAATATAAGGAGGCCCTCACCATCCTGCAATGGAAACCATCGCTGAACGTGAGCCAGGAAACCTTTCTTCTTCTTACCGCCATCAGGAGAACGGCAGGGTGAGGAACTGGGAAAACCCTTCAGCCACACACTACTTCAGGCAGCATGCCCTACAATCAGAAGACCCGGGATCTGGTGCCAGCCAATCAGTGCCTTTGTCAGTCAGCCAGAATCTCACTGATGAGTCATTCTGCTCCCAGCCAATAGGAAGAGGGGTGCCTCTCTCTCTCTCTCTCTCTCTCTCTCTCTCTCTCTCTCTCTCTCTCTCTCTCTCTCTCTCTCTCTCTCTCTCTCTCTCTCTCTCTCTCATAGTTTGGACAGCCAACGAACAATGGCCTAAAATTTTTGTAAGCCCAATTACAAAAATGGCATAAATGTACCCATGGCTTCATTTCCCTTTTAAAAAATGGTAGGGAGTGCCACCGAAACGTCAAGGAATAAATGAAGTGGACAGCTGCTATATAATATACCTGCTACTACAAAGGAACTCAGTCGAGAGATTGAGAAACTGCAATATAAACTCAATGGCATCCAGGCGGCCTTATTATTATTATTATTATTATTATTATTATTATTATTATTATTATTATTATTATTATTATTATTATTATTTATTTATTTTTTTCGTGAAAAGAATGCTTATGTGAAAAAAGAGAAGACATCAATGAGAAGGGAATAGATATTGATAAATCTATAGACAGTGATATCTGCATACGCCCATACATGAACTGTAATATTAGTTTGAGAATTTGTTGTGTGTTAGCTGCCACGGTACATGTTTCATTGTATATCGAAAAAGGCAAAAACAGTTTATCATTAATATTACGTCCGTAAGACTTTTACAATTTCCCTTTAGGTTCAGCGTAAATGTTTGCTCGAAGCGTGCTTACTTTTCAACACGCTAATTTAAAAACTCCAAGGTTGATCATAATATGGAAGTTTGTCTTCAACACAAGAAAGAAATGAAATAAATTTTTAATTCTGTGTTCATAATTCTGTAGCGGATGAAGACCTGGATATCGTCTGTAATATTAATTTATTTGTTTTTCCTAGCACCCTACTGTAGTTTCATGTTCTTTCTCTAGCTTTCGTCCATTTAATTAAACTTAGTAAACACAGTTAAATATTTTGATAGTTAATAATGCATTTCAAAGAATAAACCCTTCTCTGCGTTCACCGAGTAACTTTAGTTGTGGTATTCCTTACACGGGGTAGGGATAGATGCTTCACATACGGAATCGCCTTAAACCCCAGAAGTGGGGAACTAACAACTTGTAACTGCTTTTAAGCTATATCATCGTGCCAGAATCATTGGCCAAGAAAACAAAATATGTAAACAGTTTTATCCGGCAATTACTGTAAATATATCCTGTAACTTTAATTGGTAAAGGTACCAAGACCGTGTCATCAACAAATCTCGTCAGTCACGTACTTTGAATTGACGCGATGATTTGAAAAATAAAGTCCGTTCAAATCAAGGCCGTCCAGTTCTGGTTATGATTGATATTTTATATGCAAAAGTTTTAAACGTTTTCCATTATGACTTGACCAGCCACTCAGGCCCTAAGAATTGTCAGTCTCTTAGTACAGAAAGCCATATTTGAAAAAAATATAATTTGAAATTGTTTTCATGTGTTGGGAGACCCGTCTGTTCTAATTGACTAAGTAACGGCTACATATTTTTCATTCCACCATATTTTATGTAAACAGTTATTCCAAGGGCAGGATTCCAGAACTATAATCCATTATTATTATTTTATTATTATTATTACATGACAAGCTGGAACCGTAGTTGGACAGGCATAAAGTTACCGTGTCGAAGGCTCCAATAGGAAAGACAGCTATGTACATAAAAATAGAGAATAAAAGAATAAATAGTAAAAATGAGTTGCGTGACAAGGAAAAATAAATTACATGAAGGACAATAATAAACTATAAAGTGAAACACAAATATGTTTGCTCATTAAAAGCGGTTTGAACTTAAGAGGTTCCAGCAATTCTAGTACGGGAGTAGAAAGTTCATTTTACAATTTAGCCATAGCAGCAATAAAACTAGGAAACTATGGTACTGAATCTCGCATAAGTAAATACCACACTGCTAGTATTAACAGCATATCCAGTAATACGTTGCACAGCCGAAAATAGTGCCATATAAGTCAGGATTGCGTTAAACGAAACGCAGATCAACTTAGAAATAAAACAATCTTTTATAACTTGAATCTCACTGCACCCGCATTCATAAAAATTACCCCCCCCCCCATGTCTTAGGAATGTCATCGCGTTTAAGAAGCATATTTCTCTTGAAGTTCAGATAAGAGCGCAAGGAGCTTGGATGAGAGCCTCACTTGAGAAAGTAAGAAAGTAACATTTTTTGTGCATAATAAAATATCTTACTATATGGAGACAAAGGCAGGGTCAATATTTTTAAGCAGGTTATGAGTATTAAATTACATTACACAACACTTGCAAGATCTAGAACGCATAAGCCCAGGATTTTACTCAGTAGCTCTGGTCGGTATAGGAATAAAATACAATAAAGAAAACTGCCCTACCTACAAGCTTACTTCAACAGAAATGATGATAAGAATATGGTCATGGTTATATGCTTGATAAAAAAAATATACATACGTGTGTGTGTGTGTGAATGAAGGAATAATCTTATTCTTAGCAGCGTTGTTGGGACCCAGTTAGTTATCCTCTTTAGGTCAAGTTTTCCTACCTTTTAAGAAGATTCATTACACCAGAGAAATCGGGCTTATGCAACTCTTAAGAATATTATCTCTGCGGTTTTATTTAAATCTTCCTTCCTGTTCCCTTGCAGCTTCGTTTCCTTCGGTCTGGGGCTCATCCGGTTATTAAGCTGGCCGTCTCATTGTTGCCCTTTGATAAAAGACATAATTGCGCTGACGCCGGATGTAACTTTGAGCAAGAAACAATAAAGTAATTTTCACGATCATTCAATGCCGTCATACATATCCTACGAATACTTCCGTTCCTGGCACCCATAAAACTGTGAGAAGAAAATGTTAGAAATTGGCGAAACCTGTGCGGTAAACTATATCTGAACTGATCATCGAATTGACAAAGCAATGTCTTCTATAATGTACAATTAGCGCTTCAATAACGCATTTTAAATAGAACTATCACTTTTTCGTGCATATCAAACGGAACAGCCTAGCAAAGCTAAATAACTTTCAGCTAATGAATGCCGTATTATTTTCCTCTGTGATAGTAGATGTATATCTTGTACTTCACACTTGTGGTTTCCTGTTAAAGTGCAAGTTGAAACTAAATAAATAATGCAAGACCTAAATGGTAACGCTTTATATCTGGAAAAAAAAAATGTAGCATTCCAGTCTCTAGCAAATAATTTTTCTCTCTGGAACACCGAAAGGCACTAGCAAGAGACGTCATTGGCCTAATGCCCTACTTAGGAAAAAAATATTTCCCCGTCGGGCAGGTTTTTAGCATAATTTCCTTCCTTCAGGCTTTGCTTGTTCCCTGGTATACCTTTTCTTTGAGGAGTCTAATATATCGTTTCCTCAATACTTTGCTCTCTCTCTCTCTCTCTCTCTCTCTCTCTCTCTCTCTCTCTCTCTCTCTCTCTCTCTCTCTCTCTCTCTCTCTCCCGTTTGTCTTTGGCTTTGCTCAGATAAGCGTTAGTTGAGAAAAGCCACGCAAAAACAGCTTGGCTTCAGTAATTTTAATCTTTAATTGTTGCCCTCCTTTCTGAACGTATTTTGGGGGTCAGTGGTGGGAAAGGCTCCCGTAGATTGTCGTTGTGATTTACAAAAGAATATGCACATTGCATTTTATTACAGGGAGATGATTGAATAATTTTACCGAGTATGACCACTTTGTGTGTGTGTGTGTGTGCGCGCGGGTGCTCGTGTTCCCTTATACGCTAGTATTTACGATTGAATGCCTGTAACAAAAAAAGCGTATTACTGAGATTTCCTTGAAGCTTGTTGTGGCAATAATTGTTGATGTCTGGTTGATCTTAACTTTTCAGATCTGATAGACACTGTAGCATTTGACTTGTTACTAAGGAACTAGGTTGGTGAGCTGTTTGTGTGGAAAGGCAGGACTGAAGATGACCGAGCCTGTGGAAGTTTCTTAACATTCTTGTCGAGGTTTCAGCGCTCTAATGTTAGACTAATCGTGGAAACTTAGATTTACTTCTGATGCCATTTATTGTCTTATTCCACAAGCGATATGTAAATTTTATATGTTATTCCCCTCGTCAACATACTTTGCCTCCAGCAGCTTCAACACAATCAAAGGTTTTGCATTCTTTACCAATAATTAAAACCCCGTTGTAATAAACCAAACAGCCCGCCAACTTTCCAAGGAAGGGTATGTAGTATAGAAAGTCCCTGTAAGGGGCTAGTGCCGTCACTGCACCTCATGTGGTGCACTGTAGGGATTTTGCAACGTCCCTTCAGGCCCCTAGCTGCGCCCACTTTTTAGCCTTTATTTGACAACCACCAGTGGCGCTTCCTTTCAGCAGTCTTGCTGTTGAACCGCTTCTCAAACTATTAACTCCTTAGTGCAGCTACCAGCTCTGAGATTTTCTCTCAGTTTCATGAGGAGATCCTTGTGCTTCATCCTCTTTATTTTCTGGATCTCTATCTTGCTGTCCAACCACTCCAACACCCTCTTTTCAGTGTCTTAAGTGCTAATTGGCGAAAGAGCCCCAGTGTTTGGCTGGACAGCTTAAATTGCATTAATCAAATCAAATCAAATCAGACTATTATAAAAAAAACCCGACAACCTTATAAATATGCACATAAACAGCTACTGAATAAGTCAAACCAATCAGAGCCTAAATGGGATACCATTCTGTATGGTCCACCTTCACCCGATGAATCGTCGGCGTAAATGAAAGGAAAGGTTCATCTAAATGTTTAATAAAGGAATCCATTTTGGGATTCCGTTGATAATACCCCAATACGTATGATATGATGTATCCAGCGGTCTTTTATATTATTAAATGAGTTTAGAAAATAATTTCCCATGTCGAAAGGGAATCTCGTGTGTGTTCCAGTTTTCAGCTGGAATGGATCCAAACTTTGAAATTTTCGCAGAACGTGCATTTGGTGGAGCGTTCTGATTCTGCGGGTTCATTTAATTTGATAATTATGTTGATGATGAAATTTTTATGTGGTAAGATTTTTCCCATTCTGTCAAATTAAGGTGATACATCTTTGCGTACGGTATTTGATATGCGCACAGTATTGATGGCACCTTTATTCCACCAATATTCGTAGTTGTGTTTATACACCATGCATTAACATTCTTGAATTCATGTTTTCCTTGAATAGTTGCAGTATGGTAGTTGTTTCCTTTTTCTGGTACGCTTTTCACACTTTCTAAAGCAATATCATTATACATTTATTTTGGTTTTGCTGCCTTTCGTGGAATAGTTGTTTTAATTTCATTTTCGTTATTCCTACAGTCATCAAGTCGACAATTATTGTTGCTATTTATATTGTTACTGTCTTCATAGTCGTCCTCGTTATCATTATTATTATTATTATTATTATTATTATTATTATTATTATTATTATTATTATTATTATTATTGAGAATTAAAAGCCACAGTAGTGTTAAAAATATTTATGTACAAAGTTTGTAACACTACTGTGGCTTTTAAATTCTCGATAATATAGCCTCTCTGCAGAGTCGTCTTGTTTCGTTATTATTATTATTATTATTATTATTATTATTATTATTATTATTATTATTATTATTATTATAATATTATTATTATTATTATTATTATTATTATTATTATTATTATTATTATTATTATTATTATAATTATTACGTTGTTGTTGTTTTTATGTGCAAGGTTTCTATTTTCTGAGGTCACATGGTTGTACGGCGTGAGTGTTAGGAAGCAAGGATTCATCTAAAAAGATGCACCAACATTTGGGGAAACAACTGCGAAAATTAGGGCATCAGAAACCTAGTGATCAGTTTTGTAGTCAAATATCAGGCATTAATCTGTGGTGACGATGAAATTACCATGATCCGTAATATAGCTGCTTTGATCTTAACTAATAAAGAAACTAACTTTGATTAACGGCTCAAATGTCATTACAGGCAAGTTAATTGCAATGAAATGGAAAGAATTGCTTTGACTGATGTTTCTGAATGCTGGACTTATTTGAAGATTGTGAATTTGAAAATATATTGTAATGTCTGGCATGACTGCGTCTGAGTTCTGGGAATTCAAAAGATGCAGTACGAGGCGCGATGTTGTCTACTTCACGTTCTGTGTTAATCAATCATTGTTAGGCGTATAGGCCGAGTGGTATAAGCGTATTTACAATATTAAGGACGATGCCTCCGCAACAACAAATCCGGCAGGCAAATCGAAAACCACTTGTATAATTGCTTTTAAGCCTTTCTCCGCTTGCCGTGAAGAAAAAAAATATTTTGAAACCAAACGTTCAGATCTCAGGTTCATCTCTTGATCTCTTACAGTCTTTCCATCCTTAATGCAAGTTCGGTCAGTTTAAAGTCATTAGCAGTCGTAAAGTGTACATACGTACTAACTCGACTTTTTTCTCTCTCTCAAGCCTTTTGCGCATGCAGTTCCCAATCACCCACCCAATATTCACACTTAAAACCTCCAGGTTGGGTGTTTGTGAGTATATTACATTATGTTCATACCTAGGTGTAGTATGTGCTTGGGCGCATTTAGCATAAAAGCTTGGTACACATTTTCAGAAGCAAATGTAGTTCAGAATGTTTTTTTTTTTTTTTTTTTTTTTTTTTTTTTTTACGTAAACGGAGGTTAAAAGAGCTATAGGTGTCCAGGATTATATTCTCATTTATTCGTGGTGCAGAATTGTAAGAACATTTGCCATAAACACTTCCTACGAGTTTTCGTAGGCGAGGCGGAGTTCATGATACTTTCCTGATGCTCATTTAGGAATTAACCTTTCGGAGTATTGTGGAAGTCCTTGCGTATATTTTTGTTCATGGACTTTTTGCTTTATGATGATCTAAATTATTCTGCACGGATGAACAGTTTCTTTTAAAACGGGGTTACCCTAGTGGAAAACGAGCAAATAGTCACTGTCACATTCACTTTCTTCATTTTGAATCGAGGATGAACAGTGTGAACAATTAATTTCCTCACCATCAAACAATTAATTTTCTCAGCATCATCTACTCCAGGCACACACATGGAGAGTTCATCAACAGCGCATGAACCCCCATTACGCAAACTGTGCCACTTCCTTTAATTTATACTTCCTCATGCTACCTAGATATAAGAACCTGTTCATTCTAGAACGTTGGTTCCTATCAATGCAGCGTTTTCGCCTCATTTAATTAAATTAATAAATACATTTGGCAGTTTTGTGTTACGCAATTGCATCATTACTTGCTTGTGCATCTTGCCTGTGAATGGAAAGTCAACCAGTTGTGATGGCACACATGATATTATAATACCATTAAGCACTTGGTAACTTAAGTAAAAATAAAAAAAGAATACATCTAAAAACAAAGATGCCTTTAATAATGACATTGGAGGTAACCGGTGACCTTTAGCTCGTTGTTAAATCAATTTATCCTTTTATCACAGGAATTAATTCATGGAAGCTTTATCGAAAATTATCGCTGTTGTTGTTGCTGCTTAACAGTGAAGTTGAAAAACTCTTGAATTAGAAATCGAAGAAAGACACTGACTGAATGGCTTGATATTCAAAGAACAAACATTTCTACCATTATGGTGAATGAAATAATTTGCTCAAAGGTATTCATTTAAATTTCTTATCAGTTTATCCTTGGCGTATATAGAGCCCACCCATCCACAACAATTCACTGAAATCCAGCAATAACATTTGGGAATACATAATAGGCAGACAGATAGGTATAGAGATACTGGTAAACATATGATTCTATATAACGTCGCTAGATGTAATTACTGTATATTTTTAAGTTACATTGAGCATTTCTGTACTCTTACTCTTCAGAATAAGCCTCTTATCGTCATCCTCATTGACTACTTTGACCTTGCAGTCGCTCACGAAAGGCAATTGATGATGTAACTTCCATTTACAATAGAATAGTATTCGTCAGCTCAACGAGAAGCACTTTTATTTTTCCAACAAAGGGAAGAATCACTTTTTTGTATTGGTCACAAAATTATTTCACAAGTTTCATTAAAAATTTTACATTTTAGATAACAGTTTCTTAACACCGTTGAAATGTTTATGTTTACACCACGTGAGTCTAATTGCTTATGCCTTCATGATTATACCATATGAGTATAATTGTTTATACATTATGCATGTTTGATGTACAGCTGTAAGTTCAACGGTATACTAAGTATCTGTCGTTTTATCAAGTTTTATATTACATGTATAAATCGGCTGCTGTCTGTTCCACAAAGTTGGAATCATCATATTATTTAAAAACTGGGCAAGCCTAAATTTCCGTTAACCTGTCAAGCAATATAGAATGCGCAAATATGATGAAGCGAAAAGGCCAGTTGAAGTATAGTACAGATGAAGGACGAATTTCGCAAAAAATAAGGGCAATTTTGTATAGCGCTTTAGAGTGGCTGCATCCGCAAGCAACAAGCATTAAAGGACCACTTATTCCAGCAAAACTCTCACAGAATAATAAATATTCATTTGCAATTGTCGAAAGAGTCGGAAATAGCGAATGCTCGAGCGAGTAACCCCGTTTGGGCAATACATCGTCCTATCCATTCCGGGAATCAGCATTTTTACCAAAACATATCAATTCATATTTCGTTTGATATTGCACAGTGGAAATAGCTTATCCGATCGAGGATTCATGGAATATTTCCTCGAAAAATCCTTTGCTACCTAGACCGTGCTAGTTATTATTATTATTATTATTATTATTATTATTAACTTTTTTCTTTGTTTCGATTTAAAAAATCCTTTAATGATCCTATAGTTTCAGAAGAAGAACAAAAGAGAACTGTGATGTCATGAATAAGTGACATGAGGGATAATATGATTGATAGACAAGGTCCTGAAGGAAACATGAATACTTTAGTGTCATTCGCGTGTATGTAGGGTCTAGAGTAGTTAGAAGACCCAGGCCCACTTGGTTGAAAGCTAAGAGATGGGAGGCTGGAGATTTGTGAAAGTAAAAGTACAGGAAAGACAAGTAGTGGCGGAATTTCATGTAAGCCCTTTGGGTCAGTCCTTGCGTCGCCCGGTGTTCAGGGCGATGATGGTGATTGTAGACACAGTTCAATGAACAGCTTAAAGTAGCCCATGGAAAGCAAGATTGCTCAATCTAAAATATATAATGTTATCATCATCTTCCCATAGCTGCAAAAACAGGAATTAATACCACGAAGATATGCTTGTAAACAAAGCTTTCAAATTAACAGATATGAAGACTTTTTCTGAAAAATGTACAAGGAAAAGGGCGAGTTTTTGGTATATTTTCTACCAGTGATAATCATCTGGAAGCCTGGCTAATGTGTGAAATTTACAATCCAAGGCCGTTGTAGTTTTCTGTAAAAGAAAACTATTTTTACAGAAAACTATTGAGATGGCTTTGTCTGTCTGTCCGCCCTGAGATCTTAAAAACTACTGAGGCTAGAGGGCTGCAAATTGGTATGTTGATCATCCACCCTCCAGTCATCAAACATACAAATTCGCAGCCCTCTAGCCTCGATATTTTTGGTTTTATTTAAGGTTAAAGTTAACCATAATCGTACTTCTGGCAACCGCTATAGGTACCAGCAACACAGGCCAACACTGACCTTTCTCAAAGATACAAGTTTTTAGGGGGATAGGTGTCTTGGTGTGGCCCTCTAGACTCTGCTTAATTATTTGAGACGATGAAAAGTGTTTCCGCAACTTTATGAAAGGCGTGGCTTATTTATAAAAGATATCGATGGATTTCCATAGAATTTTTGGTGGGGGGGGGAGGCTAATGGATTAAGTAAGAGTTTTTCGGATGTTAATTCACATTTCGATTCGTATGTGGATCCAGTTACTTTCCTCTATGTTTTTAGCAGAGCACCTCTCTCTCTCTCTCTCTCTCTCTCTCTCTCTCTCTCTCTTGGTGCTTTTAGTTCATTAATTTGTGAAGTTCCTTAGTTTGCAGGTCATGTGAACCTAATCTTTAATGATAGATGCGAACTAGTCGTGTTTCTTCATTGATATCTGGCCCAGTTAAGAAAACTTGAAAAAATATGAGATATACAAAGATTTTTATATTGCCCATAGTAATTTTGATAACGTTAATGCTACGAGAGGACGAATGACTATTTTCCATTTTACCAGGTCACTGGAATGGGTAGACTCATGTCCATAATCGGCTCAGAACTGAAGGACTAAATGATGAACTTCCTGTGAAGGATGCTTCATTATTGTTACACAGAGGATGTATGCTATGTATATGTTTATGCGCTTGTTAGTTCAAGTGTGTACTAAATAACTGGCAGTTAAGATTATAAATAAATTGAACTAAGTGTAAAACATTTTGAATTCTTGAGTACGTTGCCGATGAATCTTTCTGAATAAAAATGACTACATATGTAATTAGTATTTAAAAACTGTCGTTGCATTCCTTTTATGTAATTAAAGTAGAACGTTGTTAAAACAAATGAACAATAAACGAGCTTTGCTATTATTTTCTTTTGGGAGATGTGGATTACATTTGCTTTGTTTT
>NC_089770.1:22860664-22875664 GCF_040412425.1 Macrobrachium rosenbergii | reverse complement strand
TGCATTTAGTGTTGAACTAAGTTTTTTGGCTGCATTTGTGGATTCCCTCAGTTCCCTTAGAGCGTCTTATTATTCTTGCAAGTAACCGTCTTGCATGTCTTGCAGATCGGCCCTGGCTGTGGAACGACTCTCGGCTCTATCCCATGTGCAGTGGCCTTATGCCACCCCTTAGTCTACCCCTCTGCGATGTTCCTGTTATGAAGACATCATCGGCGTATAATATTTCCCTTGTGTAAGATTCATTCATTTAGCAGGCCCTCATTATTACCTGCCCAGTAATTCATCATTCCTCTGATCTGTGTTTATTATGTAAATATAATTAATTAAGAGAACTCTTGAGTTGACGTAATCTTCCTTCACATGAAGAAGGCCCTCATCCAGCATTGTATCCATTGATTTATTCATATACGGAGTTGCCTTTACCAGTCGTATCAGTCAGATTTCTTAGTAGAATACAGTAGCTTTCTTGATAATGTAAAGAATTCCCTGCAATTGTCCGTTGCCGCCCAGATTCCAGTAAGTATCAAAGAAAAATACGTAGGAAATATATATATATATATATATATATATATATATATATATATATATATATATATATATATATATATATATATATATATGTATGTATGTATGTATATATATACAGTATATATATATGTATATATATATATATATATATATATATATATATATATATATATATATATATATATATATATATATATATATATATATATATATATATATTAAATTATTTATATGTATGCGCATGTGTGTGTTTTGACCTAAGCAAGGAATTAGGAACCTTGTTTCTAGACGTAAGTACTGGGTTGCTGCCAGGATGGAAATATGTGTATGCCCACAAAATTTATCGAAATACTCCCATAAACTTCTTTAAATGTAATTACATTTATAAATGCGCCAGAACACATGCATGTGTCTACCTCTGTAGTGCTACATGACTGATAAATTCACCGTTAACTTGCTGCATTTAATATGCGAATCTGCGTTGATTTGATTTAAGAGATAGCCAGATTGTAAATTCTGTCCTTTCGGGACGTCAATACCATCCCGAAGCTCGGATGAAGATAACTTCGTTTTGCAAACATATAATGGGCAATGAAGAGAGAGGCTGTCCCTGGGCTGAAAAACGGCAAGTCTAAACATGGAACCGATTAACAGGAGATTTTGCTGTACATAGAAGTATAATTGACACAAATCCTGGTTGTTGCTTAATTCACATAATATCCCGGTTGCTCTAAGGCGTCAAACAGAAAGCTAAAACAATAAGAAATAGCAATAATAAACGGCAACCATCGTCGTCGCCTAGCTGAGGATGATAAATTTCCTCTTCCCTTCTTCCGTTGTTTTAATGTCGCGCTCCCAAGAAAAATATGCTGTTATCGGAAAAATTTGTAGTGAATGAAAAGTTTTTTCATTAAAGAAGTTCGCGTATGTCCTCCCCTTCGTACCCGAGGGTAAATAGATATTATGCATCTTTTCGATAGACTTTCTTCTCCCGGGTTTTCTGTTTGCCTCGGTCGAGGCCTCGAAGTTCCCGATGGGAAACCTCCTGTTGTTAT
The DNA here is from genome assembly GCF_040412425.1 of Macrobrachium rosenbergii. Classification (NCBI taxonomy): domain Eukaryota; kingdom Metazoa; phylum Arthropoda; class Malacostraca; order Decapoda; family Palaemonidae; genus Macrobrachium; species Macrobrachium rosenbergii. Next base: position 22,874,081 of record NC_089770.1, on the reverse strand, counting down.
CAAATAGAAACTTCTGCCTTGGAGTTGTGAGGAGGCTCTTCCTTTTCTCTTATTGGGTTTCACAGTAAACATTATTATTATTATTATTATTATTATTATTATTATTATTATTATTATTATTATTATTATTATTATTATTATTTGCTTTCATTCACTGTATTTGTTTTTTATATTTCTGCGTAGAGGAGATATCAGAAACTTAGAATCATTTGTTCCAAGTGTCGAAGTTTAGAAAGAGTCATATGTTCCAAGTGTCGAAGTTTAGAATCATTTGTTGCAAGTTTTAAAATTTAGAATCATTTGTTACAAGTTTAAAATTTAGAATCATTTGTTACAAGTTTTAAAATTTAGAATCATTTGTTCCAAGTTTTAAAATTTAGAATCGTTTGTTCCAAGTTTTAAAATTTAGAATAATTTGTTGCAAGCGTTAAAATTTAGAATCATTTGTTGCAAGTTTTAAAATTTAGAATCATTTCTTGCAAGTTTTAAAATTTAGAATAATTTGTTCCAAGTCTTTAAAATTTAGAATCATTTGTTTCAAGTTTTAAAATTTAGAATCATTTGCTGCAAGTTTCAAAATTTAGAATCATTTGTTGCAAGTTTTAGAATTTAGAATCATTTGTTCTAAGTCTTAAAATTTAGAATCATTTGTTCCAAGTTTTGAAGTTTAGAATAATTTGTTCCAAGTTTTAAAATTTAGAATCGCGGGCGGTCAGTCGCTATTTAAAAACTCATTGGGTTTCCTCGAGATTTGAGATTTCATGGGAATCCTTACAGCAGCTAACCATAGTGCGTGGATGAAAATAACATGCTCATCGTTACTGGCGTATGTTGTGTACTCTCGTTTGCACGTTTGTATGAAATATAATATATTCACCACCAGTTCAAGAAAATTTTTAGAACGACTCTGAAAACTTTATTAAGTTATAATTGCCAGTTTCGTAATTTTCACTGTTAAAATAAGATGAGCCATTTATTGTAATTTTGGTCATAACTCGCGTAATTTTCACTGTTACTATGAGATGAACCATTTATTGTAATTTTGGTCATAACTCGCGGATTTGAGACTGAAATGAAAGCATTGCGAGGTCACTTCAAAGATTTGGACGAGATTATTTGCACTGGAGCGATTGGTCACTTGCTATCGCATATATATTTACCCGAGTGCTTATATGTGCAAATGTCTATGTTTGTGTGTCTGTACATTGCGTAAGTATAGTTATGAATAATGAGGGATTTTTTTTTGTCGCAGATAGTTATTGCACCGCACAGAACACTTATTGGGAGCTGATTGAAAAAGCTAACTAACTAAAGCTATAGTGCAATTAATCTCATTTAGGCGGAACTTAAACTCAGTTGCGCCAGTATGTTTTGAATAGAGAGTAAGTTGACAGAACGAGATTCTGGGTTTTGTTGTGTTTCTTGTTATACAGGGAGTATGGTTTTTCTCCTGTCTACATGAATATTCTTTGCTCTCATGCTAGAAAGTGATCTTAGGTTTCTCAAGTGTTTTATTTGTGTTCTGAAAATTATTTTTATTTAATAAGAAGGAGATTTTTTCGTGTGTTTTATTATAAAAACGGTTAATATTCTTATTAAAGAATAATTCTTTTTGTTTGGGATAAGTAGGCTACTTTTTCAGTATTTACGGGAAAATTGTTATTGTTTGGCGAGTTTATCTGAAGCAGCAGGTTTACTCTTAGCCAATTCTTCCTATTATAATAGCATATTTGTTTTTATGTTTCCTTTTTATAAGGAAATATTTTTTTTCACGGCGTTATTCCTCCATTTCGGGTAAATAAGGAGCATTCTTTGTTTTCCTTTTGGAATGGATACATTGTATTACCTACTAAGCTTTGGTTTCAAAGTAAAGACCGCAATCACTGCCATGTTCATCCACTTGACTGCTGAATCAAAGGTGAGCGCTTCATGTAACCCCCTCGACTTGGGATCACCTTGATGTGGTGAGAGGACTCTTGAACCCCTGGAATTTGTTACTGGTTCGATTCCAGGAGTCCTGTCTATTATTCACTATTATTTTGGGTTAAGTCTTGTGGAACTTTCCACTTTTGGAAAATTTATGATCTAATAAAAAGGAAAAGATATAGCTGGAACAGGGGTTTTATATCTAAATCTAATAATAAGAACTGTGGTAAGATCATCAACTACCCGATAATGGACACGAGAGATACCAGATTGATAGCTCAAAGACGGAACTATTCTGCAGAGCTGGACCATGAAAGCCAGGGGTGGTCTGGTTTTGGGGATAGGAATCTCGGCATTCTGTCCGATGTGCCCATAATATGATCAGGGTGGGGATGATTGTATTCTTGTAATACTCTCATTCCCAACAAGTGGGTTTGGCTTACACTTAAGCCACTCTAATTTTGTTGTGTCATACCCTGTGGTGGGTGGACATTTGGGACTCAGCTCTTACTGGTGTCATTGGTGTAAGAATAAACTACATGAAAGGCTGATGATACCATTTTAAGATTTTCAGGTTTACTTTTTTTATTCGGCTCGATCTTTATGAGTAGCAATAAAGTATCGAGTACCCCTGGACCCTTTGATGATACCCATCTGGCACAGATGATGACCTCTGGACTCTCCTCTTGACAACCTGTGTTTGGACATGGCTACGAAACTTTATAAAGTAATTATGCTGGAACCCTATGCTCCAGCAAGGAGCAAATCGAAAGTGGCCAGAAGTGTATGTGAAATAGGACCAGGAATATTTGAAACCTCTTATTATAAGTATTTGACCTTTAATCTGGAAGATTCTAATTGTGATATATTAATGTATACATTAATATGTTGACTGGTGCTCTTGATGCTTCAGAGGATGCACCAGTTGTGTGTGACATTTCCACTCTCCTCAGACAGCACCAGCTTTTTCTAGTGCTACTGAGTTGGATATTCCTTCGGCAAAGATGACATCAAACGTGCCCAGCACCCATAGTTCTGGGGAAGTTGTACCATTTGCAGCAGGTTCTTCCTCCATGGAAAAAGCATTGTGAAGCATTGTGAAGTGTTGTGACCTAGAGCCTAAGATGATATCTGAAGGTCAAGGAAAATTGACAGTAGAAGTGGTCTCAGCAAAAGAAAATGAAAAATCAAAACCATTATCACATCTTGGAGGAGTTGAAGTAGACTGCTCAGTATGTGCTTTTTGGAATCACTCTGAGGGAAGGTATTTGCACCCCACCTGATAACATACTCAGAAGTGAAACTTGTAGAAGAATTAAAAGACCAATGTGTGATTAGAATTGATAAAATGAAGATGATCAATGGATTCTTGGTCTCATTTTCAAATTTAATTAATGCATTCAATTCTGCCTGCTTATTTAATGTAATAAAAGCAGCATGGTTACATTTTAAGGTTAAGCAATATATCCCAAGACCGAGGAGATGTTTTTATTCTGAAGAATATGGTCACATGTTAAGGTCTTGTTGACAGAAGCTGCACGGCAAGCCTACCATGTGTGTTAAGTGTTGTGAACCAGAGCATGGTGTATGATATAAAGAAGCAAAATGCATACATTGTGGTGATGATCACCCCCCTTCTTCACAGAATTGTGATGTGTACATCATGGAGAAATAAATCCAGACATGAAGGGTAACTGAACACACAACTTTTACAGAGGCTATAAAGAAAGTAATAAGCAGTATGTTAGACCAGGAGTATCGTTTTCCAGCATTGCGGCTAACCGAAGAAGAAATGCAATTGCTACCAGAGGTGCTTCCTTTGGTAGTGTAAAAGAAAGATCAATGGTGATCTGTACTTGTCCCTCTTCAGAGGTTGGGCCAGTAATTTCTGGCAGTTCTGCCTCTTCAGAGACTGAGCCAGTAATTTCTGGTAGTTCTGCCTCTTCAGAGATTGAGCCAGTAATTTCTGGCAGTTCTACCTCATCAGAGGCTGAACCTGTAATTTCTGGCACACCGGCCTCTTTGGAGGCTGCACCAGTTGTCTGTGGTGCTCCTGCCTCCTTGAAGGCTGCACCGTTATACCTGGTGTGTCCACTTCTTTGGAGGCTGCACCAGCTGTAGCTGGCACTCCTGCCTTTTTAGATGCTGTATTATCTGTATCTGGTGCTTGTGTCTCCCTTCAGCCTGCACCAGTGTTGACCGGTGCTCTTGATGCTTCAGGGGATGCACCAGTTGTGTGTGACACTTCCACTCTCCTCAGACAGCACCAGTTTTTTCTAGTGCTACTGAGTTTGATATTCCTTTGGCAAAGATGACGTAAAACGTGCCCAGCACCCACAGTTCTTGGGAAGTTGTACCATTTGCAGCAGGTTCTTCCTCCATGGAAAAAGCACTGTCATCAACCATGAAATGGATGGCAGCCATAAACAATCAGTCTCCAGGAAAAAATCTGGAGCAAGGAAATATAGTAAAATCACTTAAAAGGGGCTCTAGTATACTGCCCTCTAAATCGAAGTAAAATTCATTCATTCCTCCAATGGAACTGTCAGGGATTAAGAACTGAATGGTAAGAACTAAGGCTGGTCATATCGGAAGCGTTTCCTGTATGTATAGCTTTTCAGGAGACTATGATTGGTAATACAACATGTCCAAGCCCATGAGAGTATACATCCTATCATTTCCCTTATAACATAAATATAGGAAGCCATTGAAATGTAGTTTTATATATTCAATATGACACCCCACAAAATCCTGTTAATGTCCATTTTACACTGCAAATGATAGGGGGTGCAGATTGATCCATTTGCAAAGAAAATATAAAGTATTCTCTCTCTCTCTACCACTTAGTGAAGTCTTCCTCATTGATGAATTTAAATCCCTTATTCAGCAGCTATCTTTATTATTCTGGTAGTTATGAATTTTAGAAACCCTCTTTTGGGGTGATATCATTGCCAGTCAGAGAGGAAATTTTCTGTGTTCCATCATAGAAAGTGAAAGTGTGGAAATCCTAAACATAGGGAAATCTACACATTTTCATGTTCAAACAGACACATTCCTAGCAAATGACTTATCTATTTGCCGTGATGACTGCCGTATTGATTTTCATAGAGTGATAAACCTTAAATTTATCAGCAATCATTTTCCAATAGTAATGAACGTAGCTTCAAAAACTCTATCTTCAAAGTTACCTAAATAGAACATTGGTAAAGCTGATTGGGCAACATTCCAGGAAGACTGCTCCATAGATGACTCAGCTGATGACTTTCCCTGTGTAGATGATGCTCTTGACTTTTTGAATGCAGTTACATTCTCGGCTAGTCTTAAATCAGCACATGGACTTCAGACATATTTATCCGCCGACCAACCCTGTGGTGGACTCGTGAATGCCAGGAAACTCATAGAATCTTGAGGACAGTTTTCACCAGATATTACATATGAAAATTTGAGTATTACTGTGTTGAATTTCGAAGAGCAATAGCTCATTTCCATGTGGAAATTAAAAAGGTACGAAAGGAATCTTGGGCAATTTTCATATCTTCACGAATTTCAAAAACACCCCTGACTTTAGTTTTGAAAGAGTTAGAAAAATGGCAGGCCAATTTATTCCCTTAGCAACCTCCAGTAATCAAGATCAACGGTTATGAAGTAGCAGATCCCCGGTTAGTGGAAAATGAGTTTGCTAATCATTTTGCTAATGTTGTAATAAAAAATGACGACAGACCCTATTCAGCTCAAAGAAAGCCAAAGGAATAGGTAGAAATTGATTTTAATACATCAAGAAATGATCAATACAATGTACCGTTACGAGGAGGGAATTTGAATCAGCTCCAGGATTGGATGATATAACATACTCAGTGATGAATCATACATCCAAAAATACCAGATTTTTCATATTAAGGCATGTTAAAATTACTGCCATTTGTGAAAGCAGGGAAAGACCCTTTCAAGACACAGAATTATCATTCTGTTCCACTGACATCGTGTCTGTGTAAGATCTTGGAAAAAATGGTGAATACACGGTTGATATAGTACTTGAAACGTGGTAAATATTTGTCGCCTGTATGGTGTGGGTTTCAAAGTTTGCACTCCACAACTGATATGTTGGTTTCAGTGGAATCTTTAGTATGTGAAGCTTTAGCTAACAAACTGCACCATGTCACTGTTTTCTTTGATCTTGAGAAGGCTTATGATACCACATGGAGATATGGCATTCAGAGGGTTCTTTATGAATGAGAGGCAATTTGCCTCCTTTTATCAAGGCGTTTTTTAAAAAATAGGCTATTTCAGGTTCAGGTTGGAGCAACAGTGTCAGATGTATTCAACCAAGAAGAAGGAGTGCTACAAGGAAGTATTCTAAGTGTAACCTTTTTTCGCATTAGCAATCAACGAGGTATCAAAAATAATTCCCCTAGATGTAACTTATACTATTTTTGTTGGTGACCTTTCGATATCTTTTGTCGCAACAAGGCGGCAGTGGCTAAACGCTACCTTCAGCTCTGCGTTGATATTTTAGCAAAGTGGGCTGAGATGAATGGTTTTAGGTTTTCAGCTAGTAAAACAGTAACCATCCACTCTTGCTTTATAAAAGGATTCCATCCTGCTCCAGATCTGTTCATACATGGGCAGAGAATTCTATGTGATGCTGTAACAAGGTTGCTTCTTTTTTTCTTTTAGAAGCAGGCTGACTTAGATTCGTGATGTGAAAAATAGTATGACAGAATGCTTGAAAGCAATGAATGTGCTGAAAGTTTTATCCCACACTTCGTGGGGTGCAGACCAAACTTAGATTTTTCAAAATTAACTTATGTTTGTGAAGTGTACACCTCAACAAAGCCTAATAATCTTAAAATGCTGAATTCAATTCATCATGGAGGAAGAGGATTGGGTACAGGAATATATAAATCATCTTACACATCTTACAATGTCTGCTGGTTCAGATCTGGTAGAGTCCTTAACTAGCATTTGTATCAGAAATGAAAGGCATTGAAATTTTATGAAAATCACTTTAAGAGTGAAATGTATAAGCAGGCAATTAAACATCCCAAGGACGGAGGCTTTACCAGCTAGATATTCGGTTAGACAATTATATAAATGGTGGCACCATGGGAAATAAACGAGTGTTTACTGTGCATCCGTGGAAATAGTTATATAACATGAACAGCAGCCTTCATAACCTGTAGTTATAGCCTTATACTATTACATTCTGAAACAGGAGACTTTACATGTGCTTGCACGTGTTACGCCTCAATTATAGTTACCTTTGTCGCATTTCTCCGTTCATTATAAGCTAATGTCAGTTTTCCTTGAAATTTCCTTCAGTTACATTTACTCATTTCACTTGTCAGGACATGATTAGCTGATTTGCACTTCAGTTTACTTCATTATTTTTGAACTTTTGTCATTTCCGTTGTTTAAATTTTTTTAAACTAACCTTTTATGGTCATAACGTTATTTATTTTTTTCTTCAGTTTCATTAGATTTTTATGTATCGTCGTGTTTAGCTTTGATTTTATTTCACTTAAATTTTCGTCAGTTTTTAATTTTTTATTTCCCTGGTTAGATTGTTATTCCATGCGTATGGAACTGCCCCTTCTCTTTTTCTCTATTTGCACTTTAATGCCATTTTTCATTCATATTAACATTCAGCTTGAATTTAACTTTAGTTTTATTTGGGTATTTCAAGGTTATTTTTAGATGTTCAAATTTTTTCCCCTTTGCTTCTGGGGTTTTGATTTTCATTTTTTGCTCGGCAGAAGTATTTGAATTTCTTTCCCATCCCAGAAAAATGGGAAGGGTTGGGGTCAGGAAGGGCATCGGTGCGTAAAACATCTGCCAAAACAAACCATGAAATGAGCCGCTCGGTGAGTGTTAGAAATCCCTGAAATAAGTTCAGAGGAAGATGACGTATTTGGCTTTCATGGTATTTTTAGTTTTCTAAAGAGAAAACTATTGTGTCGGCTTTGTTAGTCCGTCCGCACTTTTTTCTGTTTGCACTTTTTATGTCCACCCTCGGATCTTAAAAACTACTGACGCTAGAGGGCTGCAAATTTTTATGTTGATCATCCACCCTCCAATCATCAAACATACCAGATTGCAGCCCTCTAGCCTCAGTTTTTATGTATTTAAAGTTAAAGTTAGCCATAATCGTACGTCTGGCAACGATATAGGCCAGGCCACCACCGGGCCGTGGTTAAAGTTTCAGGGGCCGCGGCTCATGCAGCATTATACCGTGACCACCGAAAGATAAATTAGCTCTATTTTCGGTGGCCTTGATTATACGATGTACAGAAAACTCGATTGCGCCGAAGAAACTTCGACGCATTTTTTGTTTTTAGATGTCATTGATATTAATTTCATCTTTCCAATTGTCTTTGAATGTAATCTTAATTTTTAAATTTTCCTTAATTCTAATTTTTAAATTTTAATGATGTTAGTTTTTCATTCATTAATATGGATATTGTTTTCCAGTGCCATTGATTTTGATTTTATTTCTTTAGTTGCCATTTAGTGGTATTTTGTCGGTTGCCGTTAAATTCTTATTTTACTGTGGTTCAGCTGAACTTTATTCATATTTCATTGTCATTTACTAGTTTAGGTTTTCATTTCCTCTCAGCTGGGTAATGTATTTCATTTGAATTTTTTCCTTCAAATCATATTTAATTTCCATTTCATTCTTCCCCTGGGCTTTTTGAATTTCATTACGTTTTTTCCTCCGTGTGTGTTTGACTTTCATCCCGTCTCCATCCGGCACTTGAGTGTTCATCATCTTCTCGTTTATTCGGACTGCATTGTTTCATATCCATTACAGGATGCTGTTTGCAGGAGAAAGTTTTTCCATTTCGGTTTGCGAGACCTCTTCCTTGCATATTGCGGGGAAGGAAGTTATTTTCTTGTTTTATTGCTCTTGTTATGAAGACGTGTGTGTTTGCTTTTGTTTTCTGCCCCCGGGAATATTGGAGGTCGTGGATTGTATCTCTACAGGGCAATTTTTGTTATGTTTTTTGGCTCTTTAGTTTCATGGTTTAATTTTTTGTGCATTTGTCATTCAGTTTTCTTTCATTCTCTCTCCATCTTTTTATCCTCCTGCTATTATTGTCCTGTACCTCCACCTGCTTTTCATTCCATGGCAAGTTTGTTTCATGGTATTGTTATTCCTTTACACTTAACTGCTCACCACCTGCGTTTTCAGGTTTTCGGTAGTCCCGAAGTCTCTGTTTTCTTGCAAGATGACTCCGACTTCCTTCAGTAGGATTTAGTGTATCTTACTGTCTGCCCCCTCCCTCCTACTTCATTTCCCCTACAGTGTCTTGATTTATTCGTATGTTTTTTATATATATATATATATAAATTATATATATATATATATATATATATATATATATATATATATATATATATATATATATATATATATATATATATATATATATATATATATATATATATATATATATATATATATATATATATATATATATATGTATATATATATATATATATAGTATATATATATATATATATATATATATATATATATATATATATATATATATATATATATATATATATATATATATATATATAGTATTATTTTTCATGACTAAAGTGCTCTGTACTGGTATGAAACCATGACCTATCTGTCTGAAACATTTGTGTCCTCACTTCGTTGTGTTTTTGGTACCTCAGCTAATGAACTTGGGCATAGATTATGCAGTCACAAGTATGTGTATACAAGACATCTCAAAATTTTTTTGTATGATATCACCTGAATCTTGTGGTGGGAGGGATTTTGAGCAGATAAATAGTTTATTGGGCGTTCTTGGCGTTGGCTGAGAAATGCACTTTGCGAGTCAAGTCCAAGACAGTTGCATACTATTATGAGATTCAGAACCTTTGTCCTGGTGTTTTTCTGGAATAACTTTTTTTTCTTGTGCATTTAACAAAGATATTACTTAGCCATAGTATACTTTACATCCCTTCCTAATTTTCGGCAGCATTCTCTATTACTTATATTAGAAAAAAGTATATTCATAAGAGTAAAATAAAGCAGCCGAAGCCAGTGGCGGAACACACTAATGAATGGGTTCAAAGTTATACGTGACATAAATATATGACGTCCCGACTCCTCGCACAAGGCGATGACGACAAACAGCTGTTCTGAAATTCTGAATGAAAATTCGTGCCTTGTCAAGGCTTCAAGAATGGCGGCTATGATAAGTCATTGTCCCCTTGGTTGCAGGACAGCTTTTGTGATTCGACTTGCACAGTTGTTTAGAAGCTAGGAGGTCCGTGGCAAACCCTACGTAAGCTTGAACAGGTAAATGAATAATAGGGCCCTTTTTTTGGGTAAGGAGTACATCCGGACATCCAAGGCTACCAAGTTTTCGTCATTTGTTGACTTCCATAAGGTGCAGAAAGATAATTATATATGCTCTATAAAGCAATAGTTGTTGATTTCTTAGGAAAGTATAACTTGCGGAACAACATTAAAAATCACTGCATGACCTCTATAGGTCCCATTGCTTGGGCTTAGCCCGAAACGCCATAATCCACCCAGTGATTATAATGTCAAGTTTCCTCATATGTAATTATGTTAAATAAAGGATCCATGTAAGGGCATGCCATTTCAGATGAGCGCTCCTGAGTACAACAGTGGTTGAATTGTAACATTATAATGAAAGTTGTTAACCTACCATTGATAGAGCTCCATCAGTACAGATCCCGACACAAGAGTTCCAGGATAATTTCAATATCTCGAAATAGTTATTCACAACATGAAAAATTTCTTGACCTTTAGTAGTAGTAGTCAGTTCTTTGCAACAAAGAAACTGATTTACTATTTCGTCGCCATCAATAAAGCGAATAAATGTCCATCAGTAAAGCAAATAATTGCCAGTAGTTGCGCTTTGTTGGTTATGCCCGTTGATCCATCAACCTGAATTGCAAAGAATGAATTTGATGCTCATTACTGCACAGATTTTCCTCAAAATCGTTAAACATTTTCAGATTACATCAGTGAACAGTTTCATTTGATAGTGGAATTTTACTTAATTCTTTTTCTGCATCATCTCCCAACATAGTCTTAACCATCTTTTTGCATGCAGGTAAAATAATGGATTCAGCAGTAGTATGAGATTTTATATTTAAGGCAATTATTTCCGATACTTCAGAGGAAGTAATTTAAGTTTTTTCAGATAATGTTGCGGTACTTTCGATGACAACTGCGTGCTTTGTTTGTTGCTCAAGTAAGCCTTTAAAATAACTTAGGTCTTTTCCTTGGAGACTGCAGCGGGACGTTTGGAAATGTTTACTTAACTTACTAAGAAGCATAGTCTCTTTTGACATTCTACATCCACAAACCACAGTGGAAGAGGCTGATTTTCAACTTCAGTCCAAGTGAAAACACAACTTGAACTTTCGTCGTATTTTCGATTAGGCCGAATCTTCGTTTTCTTGGCTGGACACTATTACACTTGAACTATTTTCACATTGGCATAAAGTTCATCACTTATGCGCTTCTTGCTTAAAAATCTATCCATTTTATGGGTAGTAATTTTTTTTTCATATTATAATTCACCGAGTTTCCTGAATGAGAGCTTTACAAACTAATGTAGCAGCGTCTGGACGTCCACTGACTGACTGAGTGACAGGTCACAGTTGCAGATGTCTTTATATTTAGTAGATAAAGAGAGCAGGTCATCACCACTAATCATAAACTCATTTTGACCTGTCGGTTTAAGAAGAATATTCGCTTTTATAGGCTGTTCCTTTTAGCTTAGTGTAGCATTAGTAAAGATGATTTAATCTCAATATTAATTCTAACATTGAGATCAAATCTTGAAACAACCAACCACGAGAGAGAAGCTGATAATGACTTATTTAAATACGTTGAGGATGGGAGAAGGGAAAAGATTATCTATTCCTTCTTAAAGTTTAGGAAATAAGCATCCAGTTTAAAACATCTGAAGACAAGGGCTTCACTCAGACATTAGAGCCTCGTGCTTGGTGTCTGTATCCTTTTAAAAATACGGATTCGTTTAATATAAACAAAATTTATAAATTAAAAATTTGGGGCACACCTGAGAAGTTTTCAGGGCGCACCAGTGCGCCTTAGTGCACCGGTTGAGGAACGCTGACATAGAGAGTTGATTTGATACTAAATAATTTAGAAATATCTTTTCAATATTGTACACTATAATTGCATACCTTGTACTGTTTTACATAGGACTTTCATGGAATGGAACCACACTTAATTTATAATACCGAAACGCTAATGTTCACACTACGGAAATCTGAGCTAAGTTTATATTTATGGAACAAGATTGGTTATTCTGTGTTTCTCACATTATTTGTCTGAGGTGATGTTTTATTTATTTAATTATATATTTATTTATGTACACTGCAAGTCTTTCTGCAAATTCTCAACAACAGACAAGTCTGTGATTGCTCCCTTCATTGTAAATCTGGAAATCATTTTTGTTTACTGGACATGTCTCACACTTATTTTCCACACACATTACATGTCCTTAGTTTTCTGCTCACTGTACTGATCTAAAACTGTCCACTGATCATGCATACATACATACATACACTAATCTCTCGATTATACAATTTCACATTATCTTGAAACTACATTATCAGGACACAATTGGACCCCAGGGACATATATATATATATATATATATATATATATATATATATATATATATATATATATATATATATATATATATATATATATATATATATATTATATATATATATATATATATATATATATATATATATATATATATATATATATATATATACAGGGTGTCAGGGTGGTTCGAAATTAGAGACCCCCCCCTCTACAGCATAAACTAAAATTGATATGGACAAAAACAAAAGTAATTCAGAACAGGTATTTATTAAAGTTTCTCTGTGGGTATTTAATATTTTGTGTGGCCTCCATCTGCCTGTACCACAGCCTGCATTCTTGAGGATATGATTTCAGCAAATCGCAAAAAAGCTGAGACTCAAACTCCATTTCCCTGAGCACTTCGGTCACCTCTCTTCGCAGGTTGTCGAGGCTTGGTATACCTTCATAGTTCACTGTGCGTGCTTTAACAAAATCCTTTAAGACACTACCAATGTTTTCACACACATTAAGGTCAGGGGAGCTACCTGGAAATTCACTTGACGAGAAGAAATCGATACCACTGTTTCAAAGCAGCTCCTGTGTCTGAAGAGCCTTGAAACATGGTGCCTTATCATGCAAAAATGTGACTTCTTCAACAGATAACACATTTTCAGGATCTTTGAGGAAAGGAAATACTCCACCAGTAAGTATAGTTTCTCTGAAGTATTCGCCATTCCATGACTGTCCTTTTTCTCTGATGATCCACATTAACTGTTTGGCTGTGAAAGAGAGAAAAATTCCTAAACATTGAGGAAATTTCACAATTCTGCGATAGCGCACATCATTGCTGATATCATCCAACTTCCTGAC
>NC_089770.1:22655664-22855664 GCF_040412425.1 Macrobrachium rosenbergii | reverse complement strand
GCAATATGGGACTGTAATTGTACAAACTCAGATAGAACAGGGAGTAAAATAAAAGAGTTCATGAATTCAGACTACATATGCTGTATAAATGATGACGAAATTAACACATATTTTTCAAAAGCACAAAGAATATTTTCCACAGTAAACTTAACTATGTACAACAAGTATAGTTGACAGATTAGATTGGGATACAGTTGATGACTTGCACAGCAGTGATAATTTCCCAGTATTAAAATCCTTATTACAAAATAATCCTGCAAAACATGTCCCTCACTATAGCATTTATGAGGCAGATTGGGAGTGATATGAAATGCACAATAGAAATATCCCATTTGAATATTCAAAAAACCAAGTGAAACTAATAAATTTCTTGTTGATTTCATTTAAAAATGCTTCTGATACCAAAGAGAAAGATATTTTCAGGGTAAATCCCTGTCTGATATTTTGGGAGATGAAGCAGATATTTCTCCTATCATCTCTTTTTTAAAGTGTATTAAAATTTTTAACGATATTTAATTTATTTAATAATTTATTACATCACGTAGAATTTTAATGACATTAAAATTTTTATGTATATATCACATCATTCATTAAACTTCATACCCTTGTTTATTGGTCACATCACTTCATTTTATTTATTAATCAATTCCTTCATGAATTCATAACTTTAACATAATTTATTTTCTCTCCATTACGGCGCTGAATGGCCTTCTTGGCCCCAGTGCCTGGGCTTTTGCCCTAAATATCATACATCCATCCATCCATCCAAATTCACAACCCCATCCAACTAAACACAAAGTTCCATAGTGTTCCGATAAGTTAACAGAATTAATAAATATAAAACACTCAATAGGGAGACGATTAAGTAATTTGAATAGAAAGTTCAGTAAAATAAATAGAACATTACCGATATTAGGAGGAACATTAAAAAAATGACTATTTTATTACTAGAAATAGATACATTAAAACCTTTTTACAACATAATATTTGCAAAATTTAAAAAAGAAGTAATTCAAAGAAGAATCATTTCATGGAGGAAATGCGTATCAGATCTCTCTAATAATATTGCTGTACAAAAAATATGGGAAAAATTCAAGAAAATAAATGGTACCCATGTTAAACCACCTAGACATGCCACATTAAAAGATTGGAAAAGAACACTTGATCCAAAAGAACTAAGTAATATAATAGGAGAAAATTTAGCAAATGTAAGTAGTGATAAAATTTCGAAGAACACTTCTGCACAAGGAAGAATAAAGTAAAATTAATAACAATAAATTTTGAAACAATAGAAGATATATATTATAATAGGAGATTTAATATGTCAGAGTTGGAGTATCCATTGTTGAACAGCAATAAATCTTCTCCTGGAGGTGACAATATTTGTTTTGAGATGATCTGCCACTTAACACCATGGCAAAGTCATACTTATTAGAGTTTTATAATAATTTATGACTTCGAAATTTATTTCCTGCTGAATGGTGTAAAGCTATAATAATTCCTATTCCCAAACCTGGAAAGTATACCAGTAATGTAAATAATTAAGACCAATTTTTAAACAAGCTGCTTATGCAAATTTTTAGAGAAAATTGCAAATGCTCGACTATAACATGGCACATTCGAAAAAATAAAATTTTGACTCCCACTCAGTTCGGGTCACAGTGTAACAGATCCACTTTAGATTCTCTCTCTCGAACTTAGAAGACCATATACTAAGGGGTTTTGAACGAAAACAAATGATTGTAGCTGTCTTTTTTGACATTGAAAAAGCATATGAAACTACAAGGAGGTATGCTATATTAAAAACTTTATAAAACAACATCCGACAAGTGATTCTGCCAACCAAAAAATTATTTGAATTAAGAGATTTATTTACAAATAACCATCCTCAACCTTTCCCAGTTAAAGCTAGAAGATTGTTTGAGTCACTGAATATAAATAAACAAGTGCCTTTAATAGAAAATCACCTCCGTGGACAATGAACAAAATGAGAATTTGTACACACCTGAAATATTTATAAAAATTTACTCATATACCCCAGAACGCCATAGATAACATACAATAGAGCATATAAACCAAAAAGGTCCACATTACGCAATATATAGAGATGGATCTAAATCAGAGCAGGGAGTGGGATATGCTGTATGTCCGAAGACAAAACTTTTCAGTTCTCTCTTCCTAATAATGCTTCAATATTCACAGCAGAATTGTGTGCAATTGCGTCAACTATAAAAATAATTAAAGAAACATCATTCAATAATTTTGTGATTTTTATTGACTCGAGAACGCTATGGAAGCTATTCAGAGTTACAAATACAAAAAATAATATTGTACAACAAATTAAATTGTTTTTCCATAACTTATATAATAATGAAAAAAATGTTGAAATATGTTGGATCCCTGCCCATGTAGGGATCAAAGGAAATTAAGAGGCAGTTAAAGCAGCCAAAGAAGAAGCAACCCATATGACAAGATCAAATGTGAATATCCCTGTTACTGTGATTATGTAACACACATAAAGGTGGGTATCATAAATAAATGGCAATATATATGGAATGAAGAACCTGAAAATAATGAATTAAAACAAATAAAACCTAATGTTGAAAAATGGAGTTCATCATATCAGAGAGAGAGACGTGCACAAGTAATTCTAACACGTCTCAGAATAGGCCATACTCGTCTGACACATGGACACTTAATGAGCAGCCCATGTGGCCCGGCTCCTGAGTGCTCAGAGTGCAAGGTGATAATAATGGTCAGACATCTATAGTGTGAGTGTCCAAAGTATGACCAACAGCGACTGTCAACTTTTGGAAATAAATCAGTGAATGAAATTTTGTTAGAATCATTTACATTTTCAGTTGTTCCGATTTTGTGGTTCATGAGGAACTGTGGTGTAATTGATAAAATATATAAATAAGCTAATAATAAAAGTACGAAAACCCTTATAGCATTTGTCGAATTTAAATAAGATTTTTTTTTTATATTACTTAACTCATTCTGAATTTTAATATGCCTTTTTAGTGTGGAAGCATGAGTAAATGTATTTATTGTGTGTATGTGTTACAGTATGAGAACGTGTGCTTGTGTGGTATTTTATTGTAATCCTTCGGGCCAGCCTAATGAGAGCTGAAAGTCAGCTCATTGTTCTGGTTAAACTGCTTTAATATAATAGTTAAGATGCTACCTGCACCCGCACCAAGTTGGCTTTTGGGAGGAGCCGAGACCAGTGGTGACCCAAGCTCCCCAAGCTTCAAAATCAGACGCAGAGTAACACCTGAAGGAACCGGATGCATTTCGTGTTTCGGGGAGCCCACTTCACCCTTGTCTTAGTCTCGAATGTGGGAAAAGATTTGCCATCCTAATGGACCAAGGACTTTTGATGCAGTTGATCACTGCATTATCTATTCCACCGGTACGTCTGAAGGTGACAATTACTTCCAGTTCTCTTTCCTTTCAATTTAAACACTCGTTTTCGTGTTTCAAGTATCTCTCAACCAGTCCCTGACTAGGCAAATCCTAGCAAAACTATATCCCATTTTTGAATTCAAATATATTAAGTGCAATTTTTGTTGCCTAGTGGAAGTGCTTAAATTATCCTCATGGTGTTTTAACCCTTTTAGTACAGCCGAGACGAGGCCTCACACTTACCACAATCGAGCGGTTTTTCAGGGGTGGTCATCTCTAGCATGCTACCAGACGCACGAAAGCGTAATCAATTATTGTATTAGGGCGTTTATTTTGTTGTTTTGCTACGAATTAACCTGTTTTACTCTCATGGTAATATTGTGATAGTAGCCATCCGTAATATATATTATATGTAATTAATGTAACAACACAAATAAATAAACACAGGATAAGTACTAAAGTACTATATATCGGGGTTTACTGTTGCCAGAAGTATAAGCACTTTACTGATTGCGAATGACAGTCTTCTTTTTTTTTTTTTTGTCATTTTCGCTCATTCTGTTTGAATCTGTGAAAGGCAGCTGCATCACAATTGAACGTTATAGTTAAAAATTATTTGTATATCCGTCAGAAAACTAATCATAAAGAGTGTTCATCATTTTATGTTTCCGCATAGTATTCCACTAGCAAGGCACAAAAGAGATTTATTATTGTGAAAGAGAGAGACGTGACAGAGTGAAAATTTTTACCAATGATTTATTCCTTCTAATTGTACTCCAATAACATTGGAAAGTACTCTCATTTCAGTATACACAATTTCAATAATGGTTGCAAATGAACATATCATTGATTATATATTAACCCCATTTCTGTATGGTATCTTTATCAGTGACCAAGCACCCAGTTGACAAGGGATACCGTGCGTAGTTTTAGACATACACATAGACTTATAATACTTTATATTTGTGTTACACCAATTTTTTAAGACTGCTATTAAGAATAAATAAATACCTCCGACACTTCTATAATACTGGGAATGCCGTGTTACTTACCAGGAAGGTGTTAATTCGTGGGAGAGAGAGAGAGAGAGAGAGAGAGAGAGAGAGAGAGAGAGAGAGGAGAGATTTATTTTTCTTATAAACGGTACAGCTGCTGCCAAGTAATAAATCAACAATGAGAAAAATATATAAGGTAAATAATTTGTATAGGTTCAGGTTAAAAGGATAAAAGGAGACATATAATTGTTTCCCTTGAGCCTCTCCTTTACTTGTGAAGATTATTCTAGCAGATTATACGGTTGCAGTCTACAAGTGGTGAATTCTTTTGTTATTTTTGGCCTAAGCGATGTAGGTAATTGCAAAAAAGACTATTAAACGTCCTAACAAATTTCTGTAGTCTGAAATTTCCGCAGCGTTTTTATATTTGTTATCTGTTCCCCATTCACCTTTTATTCAAACCTTGTCGCCAGATTATATGAATGGTAATCAGCCACGTCCGGGCAAAAAAAACAAACCCTGGGCTATAAAGGAATTAGTCATTGTCCCGCACAATTGGTACACGTTGCATGGGCCAATATAAGTACTCACCCTAATGTTCATAGCTTAAAGGAAACCTTACCGATAATCCCGAACCCTTCTCTTCTTTTCTTCTGAGAGAAGGAAATTTAGTCAATTTCTTTACTGGAGCAGTAGCAAGATATCTGAATAAAGTAAAACCTTAAAGATAGCAAAATATATATATATATATATATATATATATATATATATATATATATATATATATATATATATATATATATATATAAATATGACTCATATATATCAATTAGGCACTGCTATATATATATAAAATATATATATATATATATATATATATATATATATATAAATTACTGACTCATATCATGTATATATATGGATATATATCCCAGATCTTTCATTTGAAAGGCAAGATACTGGTTTATATATATACATAAAAATATAATTTTTTATATATGTATGTATATATATATATATATATATATATATATACAGTATATGTATATATATATAATTGTAAAAAAATATATATATGGATACAGATATCCAGTTTGTATGTGTATATACATATGTATATATATATGTAGATGAACAGTATGTGTTTATATATGTTAAGCATATATAGATTTATGTGTATATAAATATAGATAAGAAATTTTGTATACGTTCTCAATAGCACCCATTTTAATGTTCATGAGATGAATATATATAAAAAAAACAATCAATCAGTATATAAATATATTTATATATTATTTATTTTATATATACCTTTTTGTATGTATATACATGAGTTTATATACTGTATATGTGTGTGTGAAAGCGTATGCCTTTTCTTTTAATTTCATTTTATTTTCGTAAATATATATATATATATATATATATATGGTATAGTGGTCTATAAATATATAATAAAAAAAAATGTATTTATATATATGTGTGTATATATATATATACTATATATATATATATATATTTATATATATATATATATATATATATATATATACAGTATATGAAAATATATGTATAGATATAATATACGTGAATAATATAAATATAACAGAGAACCAAGATATGATATAGAGAGGAGAGAGAGAATAAGAAACTATACATAGAAAGTAGAGTGAAATAGAATAAGAATAAATGAACAGAAGAGAGAGAGAGAGAGATAGAAAGAGAGAGAGAGAGAGAGAGAGAGAGAGAGAGAGAGAGATAACGAAGCAGAGGTAATAACAACACTTCCTGTGTTTCACTCGTGTAGCTTAAACACGGGCGCAAATTAATCTATGGAAATCATTAAGGAATGTTTACATGTCTCACCTGTGAAGCTTAGGTTTTAACTTTAGATGGAAAATCAAGACTTTCGGTGACGTAAAAGACCCTCCCTTCGTAGGAGGAGTCAATTCAACTATTCCACCCAAGAAGGACTTCCTTAGATAAGTCTTCAACCAATTAGATGTCTACGAAGGGGCTGGACAGAAGCTGTTGCCCGCCTTTTTTTAGGAGGGGCATTCCATTTTGAAAATCCTTAAAAAAAGAAGAAGAAGAAAGCTTTAGAGAGTGAGGTTGTAGGCCTCATCAGTTGTGAGTTAAGAAGAAAAAAGGCTCACACTTTCGTTCTTGTTCATACTATTTAACTTATCTATATATATTTCACTTATATATGTACAGTGTTATTTTACTAAGTGTGTTAATGACGTAAGAAAGCTGCACTGTGTCTTTCTAAAGCCTCCTGGGACTCAAAATGAGCTACAACACTAAAAGCAACTATAAAGAAAGGAACATCATAACAAAGATGCAAACAACAATACATTAATAACAAGCATCAAATGAAATGGTGAAATAACCATTACAAATATGTGTATATATATATACATATACATATATTCTCTTTGCTATATATATATATACACATTTATATAATATATATATATATTTTTATGTATATATATATAATATATATATATATATATATATGTCATAAACTGGGTGGGGTGGATGAAAATTTGAATAATTTATTATTATAGATACCAAGTGGGTATTATGAACTAACTACTGGAACTCACCTTAGAATCTTCCTTGATTTATAAATATAGGTCGCTGTTGATTTATTCTTATACAATTAAAAAGGGGTTTATTTACTATGAGACCAGAAATGTATTTACATAAATCACATACGATAATCAATAATGCAGTAATTAATAATAATACAATCCCCATTTATATATTTTATATATGATATATGATTTCTGAGTGGGCAACGGATTCTTGCTATCAGGCTGTGACCAATATATATATATTATATATATATATATATATATTTATATATATATATATTTAGTCTTGGGGCGATTATATCTGTTGTATATATTTTTGGAGGAATATATATATATATATATATATATATATATATTTATATTTATATATCGAAGTATATATCTATCATAAAGTGGAAAAAAAGTGGCTATCAAGATTAAGCACTTAGAGGTTAACATCTGGCAGCCTGGATATATATATATCGCGTGATATAGGTATATGTCTATCCCAGGTCAGCTGAGGTATATGTAGTTATATATATGTTTTCTTGGCCGTACAGTCAAATAGGTATATGAATAAATTAATACTAGCTGTTATATACTGATGTATATATATTAGATATATAATATATATATATATATATATATATATATATATATACATACATATATATATATATATATTATATATATATATATATATATATATATACAGTATGTGTATATATATATATATATATATATATATATATATATATATATATATATATATATATATATATATATATATATACACATACTATTAAAGGACTATATATATTATATATGTTTGTAGCTTAATGCTTATACTGGTTGTATATATGTATATGTATATGTGTATATACATATACTTATATGTATGTACAGTATTATATATATACAGTATGTGTATATATATATATATATATATACATACTGTATATATATATATAAGTATATGTATATACACATATACATATACATATATACAGTATAAGCATTAAGCTACAAACGACATATATTCCTTTAATGCGACATCTGGCAACTTTAGAAGGGGAGGAACAATTCAGTCTTAATGTGTTTCTACCTCAATGGGAATAATATATTTTTTTCAAGTTGTAATACGTTAACCTTTCCAAATGAATTTATGACACCACAATGAACGGAATGTTTGCGTAATCGGAAACGCGATCTTTCCATAATGAAATCAAGAGTTAAATTTGAGCAATGTCCAACGAAATACATGGGGGAACAATAAAGGAACGAATGCAATGTGGTTAAAAGAGAGAGAGAGTTGCTGTTGCTAGGCCTATATGTTAGAGCTACTCATTTCACTTTTTTCCTGAGTTCTGGAGAGAGAGAGAGAGAGAGAGAGAGAGAGAGAGAGAGAGAGAGAGGAGAGATGTCTTCCGTGGTTCGAGCCCACGAGACGACGAACTTACGAACTAAAATTTCCCCTTCGGGACCTTTAAACATACATGAAAATATATTATTCCCGATGATGATGTAGAGTAACGGAAAACGAGTAAATATTGGTTATTAAAGACACGTTTGTAGCTTAATGATACAATTTGCATTGTATATGAATATATGTTTTCGGTGATGTGATAAAAATTCGAGTGTACCTATATATGTGTATATATGTATATATAATTTACATATACGTATATATATAGATATACATAAACAATTATACATATATATATATATATATATACATACCTATTATATATACATATATATATTAATTAATTAATTACTGACATTATCGAAATTTGTGTAATTGTTTTTAAACCAGGGTGTGAGGAAGTTGTAAGGTTTTGTAATTTATTTTTTTCTTTACCTTTTCTATGTTCATTGATCCCCATGACAGTTGTTGTTATATTGTTATTAGTATTCTTCTATAATGTCATAAATCATCAATACCGTATTTATCAGATTTACATGACATGTGACGAATGTTATTTTTTATGATATCCTGTATTTAATGGAAAGAAAAGGGAAATTAAACACAAAATAGTAATTCTCTCTCTCTCTCTCTCTCTCTCTCTCTCTCTCTCTCTCTCTCTCTCTCTCTCTCTCTCTCTCTGCATGATAAAGAAGATGACAATACAGATGAATTTCAACTTTTATATTTTCGGAATTCTTTTTGTTGAAGATGGAAATAATTCAGAAAATATATAAATACGCGAGACAGTATCATTGTAAGAAGCTTTCTATGGCATAAGGTGAGTAAAAGAAAACAACATCTGAATATCGAATAGTTATGAGTGTGAATAATTTTACAAGATGAACGTATTAATTTGAACAAAACTTTTATGACAGAATTTCGGTAATTTACATATGCGTGGTATTGTCAGAAACAAGGAGTGACACATAGTCCTACATTGTAATCTTTAATTATATGTGACCTGATCATAATTACACTGGAACCGTGTCATTTTCTCCACAGTAATCTGAGAAACTTTCGCAAATATTTTGGTACTGCATCTCCAAGTGTATCAACAAGGAATCTTTGATAACGGTTCATCTCTTCAACAATCAGTCTCATAAATTCGTGTTTGAAAAATACAAAAAAATAATCTACTTCCTTTGAATTTTCATTCATATTACATCTTGACATAATACCACTACCACTGCCAAAAAATACGAAATCTCTCGACTGGAAATTACTGGTAACTCACTCCCACTAGCTCTTCTCTTGATCTGCCGGCGGTCAACGCAACGATATCGTACGATACACCTGGATTTAGGACCGTTTTAAGAAATGTATCGTAAACGATCCAGCCGTAATGAAAGGGTTAAAGTGATATTCTTGATCTAAGGTTCATCCCTTGCAGTCAATTAATGACCAATGAGAGTTTTTATGATACTGGAATGGTATCTGGATACATCTCTTCCAGAATTGTGCATGCCTTGGACCTGGCCACCCTCTTGTTTGGAGAAGAATTGGCATCCTTGATACCAAGATCCTCCATTCACGCGCTTGCAGTTGCCTTTTAGACGCGTCACAAGAGGCCCCGATCCGTTGCGTTATTCACCCCTTTATGTTGAAATAACTTGTGTCCGAAGTGGGACGAAGATGGAGCTGTTGTTAACTCCCGTAAGAAATCAGTTAATATTTTACTTTGTTGAAACTAGTTGTTTGAGTAATGTTGATTTAGTTCATGTGTTCAGAATAAATCGCTCTGTTCAGTAATCTAGTCTCAACTGGCGATTGATCTACAGTAATTATGTTAATTATCTGTCTTTTTTTTATGTAACTTTGAGCCTTAATTGACAGGATTATGTGGGTCTTAGGTTAAGCAAGGCAATATAAATCATTAAAATTAATAATTAAACTCATAAGCCGAATGACCCACACACACACACACACATATATATATATATATATATATATATATATATATATATATATATATATATATATATATATATATATATATATACATACATACACACACACACACACACACATACTGGTCGGGTAGATGTACTTATCCGTGTGTATGTGTATATATAAGGTTGATGAGTATGCTTTCGTGTGTGTGTGTGGGCCACAAGATGATTATAGCTTGCTCGGGTTTTATAGCATGAATATTATGGGTCTAACCGTGGCGAGTTCCTGAAGAGTTGTTAACTTCAGAATCAGAAGATTAACACCATCTGGAGCTACATCCTTAGTGTTGTGGTAAGTAATGCAATAATTGTATCGACAGAACTCGTTAATTGCGTATCATTCAGACAATACACAAACCTGACAGGACAGGATTGTATCCATTTTAGATACCTTAATGTGATGATTATTTCACTGTAGTGAAGCCGCTGGAAATAGAATCTTGATGCTCCTGTCGAATAAAAGAAAGAAATATCAAGGACATGATAATCGATAAAAAGGGATTATAGGAAACCGGAAAAATGGCAAAAAGGGTTCACAAAGGTATATGGACCATGTCCTATGTTTCTCATTATTTCTTAGAATATCTTGCAGGTTTCCACCATTTTCACGGTTTCACGTGTTCACTCATCTTTTTAGATTATTATTATTATTTTGAATGAGCTTACCACCATGAACAGCAAGCTTCATTAAGTAAATAAAAAACGAGAGGAGAAATTAGTAACTGGTATGATATGAATTAAACTATAACAAATTGATCAGTGTACATAATTAGTAATAAAAACATTAGATCATAGAAGTAATAATAAATGACAAAGAAAATTATATTAAACTCAATAGATTTAAGTAAAAACATAACACATGTAACGAATAATTGAATCGAGTAGTTGTCCAGGTCCCCCAGCTACCATAAAGGATTGGCAGTCCTGCGCTGCTCGATGCTGCCTATAATTTAGAAGTTAAGTAAGCATGCCCAGCTAATGCAAGCACGTATTTGCTTGTACGTTAAGACGAAGATCATGTAATTGCATACGTAGTCCAGTGCTAGGCTTCTAGCCTAGACTTGTCATTTCATCCTAATCCTTTGGGCCAGCCCTATGAGAGCTGATAGTCAGCTCAGTGGTCTGGTTAAACTATTTTAATAATAATAATAATAATAATAATAATAATAATAATAATAATGCATACGTAGTCATTATGAAAGTATAAAAATAATCCTTACGGCTACTCCCAGTTTTCCTATTGAAACTACCTGCTACTGCAATCAGTGTCAGTCTGTTAGAGGATGTAGATTAGGCTTGAGTGTCCCTTGGTAGGATAGGCTGTAAAAGATCCGACGATTCGTCACAAGGGATCTATGGAAGATGCCCCAGCACCAAAGTTTAGGACAAGTTAGATTAGGCGAGGATGTCGTCCTCCTGGGAACTTGGAAGCTAAAACTTTTCGAAGGAAACACCGCAGAGAAGAAATTTCTAGAAAAGGATAAATAACAAAATCTAATAAGCAACATCTGTAATAAGGGTTAATTTAATTAACGTATTTGAATTATGGAATGATAATGATACACCAGATTTGTTACAGTATCATGAAAAAAATTGCTTGACCGAAAATTGGAAAAATATTCAGAAAAACACAACAAAATACAAATAAAAGAAAAAAATTTAAAATTACAAATTATCAAGAAAATGATTCTAAAATAAAGAAAACATCATGTTTAACGGCAATTCTTTTTGTTAAATAACGATTTTAAATAGCACACCCCTTAAGAACTGAAATTGGGTATTGTACAAAACTTAAACTCTTTATAATCAAGCGCATGTCATTTCTGATAATTTGCTGCTATTCTTTGCAGAATTTCCTCCCCTCATTACTATATTCCGGCAGGAAAATATCAACTCTCCGAGGTTTCAAGTATGGTTTCAGTTATCCTATGCCCATTTTCCCTGATCATTATGAGAGAGCTTTGCACTTTTGTAAACAACAATGTACATAATCCAGAATCTCTCTCTCTCTCTCTCTCTCTCTCTCTCTCTCTCTCTCTCTCTCTCTCTCTCTCTCTCTCTCTCTCTCGTAATCATTCGTTATTTCCTTGATCAGAGGTTATAACTGTTGTATCCAACGTGTTATTTATTCTTTCTTCTTTACTGACATTCTTTCGTCTTGGGTAGCTAATTCCCCTTTCTCCCTCTGGGTCATTGTGCGTTTATTATTTAAATATCTCGTGTAGAAGGTGGAATATAGTCTGCATGGAGTTTTAAATAAATTTGCAGTTTTTGCATATTGACAGAGCCAGCTCCTCTAGTAGGAGCGGTTACTTCGGCTCCATTTGGATGATTTCATCCCCTGCAATAGGTTGCTTAATTTCCGGTAGTTATTCTTTTCAATGCCTTTTAACTTCTCCGAAGCTGGTTTATAAGTTTTCCTGTCGATATTGACTGAGGATGGAAGGAAATTCAAATAGTAGTAAAAACAAAGGAATTAACTGAGTGAACGTTGAAGCAGCATAAATCTTCAGAAAAAAAACCATATTATGAAAGAATGTCATCACAGACGACATATTTCACGTTTGAGGAGCTGCTCGCACGAGTCAAGAGAGGCGAGAAATTTGGGAAAGGTATCTGTCTAAAGACTAATACTCAAAGTTCCAGAGTTCATTAATGCTTGGAGTTGCACTTATTTCGCATGTCTCATTTATTTGCATCAAAGCTCTGGAACCTCTTCCAGAATTAAGATGAAAGAGTTCCACTGCACAGGATGAATTTGTCTGTCATAGTCACATTTCAGTGCTCCTGAAAAAGTTGAAAAACTACAGTAGCAAAAATATTTTACTTTCACCTCTTGAAGTCCCTCTTTCAATATCCACCATGTATTATGCATATTACCTCTGACTTTAATTCTGTCAAATGTTTGCCACTTTATACATCTAGTTATCAGTGGAGATAAATTACCAGTAGACAATACCATCCTCAAACATCTTTAAATGTTTGCAGTTCAAGTTTTAATTATGATACTCCATACATTTAAGGAACATAACAGTAGAATAAATAACAGCCCAAAAACAAAGGTAAAATGCCAACGTATAACTATTAATTTATGAATAAAAAGAGTGCGTACCTGACCCAATAAAATGTGGAGGAAGCGCAGAAATTAAAAGTAAGAAAATTGCTAATTACTGAAGAATCCGTGATGAAAAAGTCATCATTTTATCAACTGAAATCCAGACATTAAGTCAATGCACAGAAATCACATGACGCTTCAGAAACATTTTTTTACTAAATTCAAGGAGGAAATGCTGGTTTCATATCTTTATCTAGGGAGTTCAGCAGTGATACATATTGTGTGTTTGGAGGACTTTTCATATAATGCTTCATATAAGTGTATGCAGTGGTAGCTGTTTTTTCACTGGGTTTATCTTTGGTTCAACAGATGAAGAATATACACGTTTTTGGTATTCATATGAGATTTAATTGATTAAGGCCGATTCACACCGGATGGGATGGTAAGCGTGCCGATGCTATGGTAGCCATGCTGCGGCACTTGGCTTTTATTTGCTGGCGTTGTTTTAAGCGAGGTCGTTCACACCGGGTGTGAAGCTATGCTACCGATGTCTGTCAGCCGATTGGACTTAGTCGGAAGTGGCTGCTAAAACAAATAATTTATATAATACCGATGTCTGTGACATAGCTTTCATAGTTTCCAAAATTGCCAGGCGCTTGATTTTTGTGGATAGCTCGCCTCGTGCATGCTCACTTGGATATCACAGCAGATGTTCCCACCTCATGGCTTAAATCTGTATATACTGTAAGTATTATATTAACGTGGGGGTATAAAGTATACCTCAGCAAATTTACAAGAAGTAAAATTTTATTTCCAGTAGTGCTGGTCAAGTTTTATTATTATTATTATTATTATTATTATTATTATTATTATTATTATTATTATTATTATTATTATTAAACAGGTTCACTTTGAAATGCTGGAGCTGCAATTTTGTCCAAAGAATTTTACATGTTTTCTTAGTGGAGATTGATATATAAATAAATTTCATGGGGGAAAAGTCAAAATAAAACAGCTTCTTTATATAAGATGAACAGATTAACAATTGTTACATACGTTGCATAGCTTCTGTCATTCATTGGACTGGTACAGGTATCGTTCTCGGTCCTTCTGAACTTATACACTGGGCCCGGGTTCGATTCTCCGATTCTGGTTGCAGTCGGCGAAATTAGAGAAATTTATTTCTGGCTCGATAGAAGATCTTCTCGTAATAATATCATTCATTCCAATTCCCATGTAGGTCCCGTTGCGTGATGTCATGCCGGCTGACATCATTGGTTTTCTATTAGCTGAGGATGAAATGTCAAATCTAATCTTTCTGTCCAGTAGGGGATTGTTAATCGCCTCAGTGGTCTGGTTAAACTCTCAGGGTTGTCGTTTTAGGTATTCGTTGGATTTGGTGAATTGTTCTGCAGACATTTCTTAAATTCGTGGGTTTGAACACATGCCTCCTGCGTCGTATTCATTGTTAGTCTCGGCTGAGGAGCGCACTAACCAGGCGGAGAAGGGTCGGCGGCTCTTGCTTATATTTTGTATAATACTGTCGCGGGAGATGAAATATTGTCTATATCGAATTTAATCAGTAACAAGCATACACAAATATATCGTGGTCATTCCAAATAATCTTGATGTAATATATAAATTTCTATTCTTTCTGCATAGGGGTTTCTTGTCACTGAAATACTTGTTATTGTATAAAAACAAGAAAAATGCAACTGTTATAAAAAAAGGAGGCGTGCTTGGTTAACGGAACAGCGATTTTTGTTTTGGAGCTCTCGTCCGACAACACAAATAATTATGCATTTTTACTGGTTAACTAATTTTCAATTTGTATTTGAATTTATGTTTGTGGTTTAATCGTTGTACCAATTTTCTTTGGTTTAAGGTGATCTTTGTTAATTTGCTTTGGAAACCATTGTTAAATTTTATGCTATTTTCGAGCTAATTGAAGGTGGAAATATAAAAGCTATATAGTTTTTAATGTATTTATTGAGTAATAATAATAAAATCGTCATGGAAAACGTATGACCGAAAAATCAAGAAAATAAATCTTTTATTATAAGCCAAGAAACATGTATTAAAATGACATAACGTTAAACGTGGTTATAATTTATGTTCTGTGAATGTTAGCAAATATTGACAATTGACCACATATGTCTATAGCCCACAGGTGCCATCATTTACAATACGTGAATGCATAAATTCCATAAACAAACCTCATAATATAATTGTATAATTAAATGCCGATAGACGCATAAAACAAAGGGTAAATAAAGAAGAGATATAATTTTTGGTTTATACAATTATTGGAACTAGACCCATACGAATTTAAGAAAACCAATCGGCACCCGCCAGATTCAACGAATACCTTAACCAAAGGAATTTTAGTAAATAGCCTAACCGATCTGTGAACCGCTACTGTCTCCAAGTAGATTCATAAATTCTGCCCGATGATAACTTTCTGAGTTTGACTACATATGGAATAAGCACTCTAGTAACTCTAGTTCAGCTGTGTGATAAAATCCTATACTGGTACTCAATATTGCCCTCGGATAAACGAAACAAAAAAATAAGATAAAAAATAAAATACAAAAAATAAATAAAACAAAACGGATGGAAGAAAATTCAGAAGTGTTATGCCAGTTTTTTTTCAATATTTGTTAGAATGAGATATCTAACACGTTTCGGCAAAAGTTTAGAACATCTTTGTTGAACTGGATCAAACCTTCCATTCCTAACTTTTCCCCATGAAACCATCTACGGACTGTTAGCACGTGGCCACTTAACAACTGCATTGGAACTGAAAAGTCTTGGGGAAAATTATTAATAGACCTATTATGGGTATTCTTACCTAGCGTTCCTCCTCCGATTATCATTATGAATATAAATATAAAAATACATTATTTTGTTAGATTACTTTGAAATGAAAGAGGTAAAATATGAAGAATATACATGTTTTACCTTCAAATTGGTATAAAATATCAGAAATTTGTTTAAATCAATGAAATCAGCTGATTTCATTAACAGCATAGATCCCCTTTCTTTGCCTCAGTTGCACTGGTTGGTTTTTTCTTCGTTTTTTATACAATGACAACTGTTTTCTGACAGCAACTATGCAGAAAGAATAGAAATTTATTTATTACATCAAGACTTTGTAATGATATGATTCCACAATATATTTTGTATGAAAACAAATTGGTTATTGATTAAATTCGAAATAGATACAATCCTTCGCGCCAGACGAACCCAGTGGTCTATGCAGTTACTAAGTGGTGGGCATGAATTGGGCAGACATCCATAGCTTTGGTTAAACCAGCATAGCGAGTATAGCTAGCATGGCTCCGTAGCATAGCGTAGTGCGCTTAGCGCCGCATCCGGTGTGAAACGGCCTCTATAGATATAAAGAATTGGAAAGACCTAGATGTCATATTTTTCATAGTAATATTATGAGTTCTTAGATTTCGTGAAAATTGTAATGGTGAAAATTTAAATTTTCCCATTTTTATCATCTGCTGGCTTCTGGTTAATGGGAAAAAATGGAATATATTGGAAAATCAGTCCCACTTTTTATTTCTTTAATGTCATGTTCACGCCTAGAGCCAGCATTAAAGGTAACAGAAACCAGCTTAAATCTACCATATGCATTACTTATTGTTTGCTCGGGGTATCGTCGTTTAACTTACCATAACAACATAAAAGTCAAAGACGTAGTCTTATTATTATTAAGTAAATAAAAATCTCCTCAGTGATGGCCTTCAAGTGTTTATTTTTAGTGATGAGCGCTTCAAGGTTTCCATAGTTAAGAACAAAAGAATCCATTCATAATTATTCCACCTTTTTATATCAGATGCGCGAGTGACTTCGACTTTGAATGGGATTCATATTCTGGGATCTACCAAGGTATAAATTCTCTTTGCTGTAAACGAACAAGGTCTCTCTCTTCCCTCACTCCCCCACCCTAAATATTTCACTGTTAATAGCATTATCTCTCTCTCTCTCTCTCTCTCTCTCTAAAGATTTCATTATTAATAGCATTATCCTCTCTCTCTCTCTCTCTCTCTCTCTCTCTCTCTCTCTCTCTCTCTCTCTCAAGATTTCACTATTTATAGCATTATCCTCTCTCTCTCTCTCTCTCTCTCTCTCTCTCTCTCTCTCTCTCTCTCTCTCTCTCAAGATTCCATTGATAGAGACATAGGCAGATTCCAATGAAGTAAACCTCATGCAGTGCACTGTAGGCATTACTTAAGGGTCTTTGCAGCGTCCCTTCGGCCCTTAGATGCAACCCCCTTTCATTCCTTTACTGTACCTCCGTTCATATTCTCTTTCTTCCATCTTATTTTCCACCCTCTCCTAACAATTGAATCATAACGCAAAGCGAGGTTTTCCTCCTGTTACACCATTCAAACCTGTTTACTGTTAACTTCCGTTTCAGCGCCGAATGACCTCTTAGGTCCCAGCGCGTGGCGTATGGCCTGAGTTCTATATTCTGTTCTATTCTATTCCAGTGGCATTAAGATATTCATGAGGGTATTTAACCTGCAAGAAAAATGTTCGGGTAGTGTTCATAATTTTAAGGTTTTTCCAGGTAATGGCAAGATCTTAGTACCATGAGCAATAAAGTATATAAAATCAAAAATATTTTTCTTCGAATTATTTTTCTTATTCGTTAAGAATGATAATAATGATTTACCTCTTGGCTATTACAAGAGGTTATTTACAAGTAAATTGAGTGCCGTAACAGTATTTACTTCACCCATATGTTATCCTGAGCGATGCGTTAAGGGAGACATTTCGGGTTCTTTCCCAGTTGTTAAGAGATCCATTGCTCTTTCCTTTTGTCAGCTTTTCATTCATTTGTTATGGTTTCATTCATGAGAATTGTTTTCCGTTTGGTCGCCGAATGTGTCTTGAGAGTGGTTGCACAACTACTAAACCGCCATGCCCCATTGCCTTAGTTATTTTTGTATTTCTGTGTTTAAATGTTTGTGGTTTTAAGTGAATTTGTTGTTCAGTTGTAATTTTCTTTCAGTTAGCAGGTTTTTCATCATGCTAGGCAAGAAATTATGTGTGAAACCTGACTTTGAAAGTTGTGGCCATTTGTAAATAATAATGATAATGATAATAATGTTCTGTTAAAAAGAATGGCAGCGTCAGTGGAATTTATTTTTTATACGATCTTTTCAATTCTTCTTACTATTCTCTTTTCCTCAAGGCTGATATCTACTAAGAGCTGGCCGATGTACATAATCTGGATAGGGGAAAGGCAAAAATTCTGAACATAGTAATTTTTTATTCTGGTATACTCAGGCAGAAATTAAAAATGGCGTGACAAAACCGTCGAGTTTCGGGTTGTCAGCTTATGGTAACGAAAATCTCGTCGTCGTTCTCGAGTGGTAGAGAATCTTCGTAGTTTTATGAGGGCGTCGCCAACGTTTCTGATCGTATCGTTATCTGTTTTCAGGACAGGCTTCATCAGTCGGCATGTAAAGGGTCTCAGATCGTAGGTGAGAGGGAAGCTGAATTCTGATTGGCTGTTGGGGGATTAATGCCCATGAGCGAAGCCCTTCTCCCAGAATCTAGATTGCACCCATCTCCGAGTGAGGATGTTGGAGACAGGGTGGGTGGTACTAGGAGGATCTGTAATTGAAGATGGAGGCAGCTCCTGATCGGTCCGCTCGTTTGGCTCAGGAAACCAGGTGGTGGTATTCTTTCCTCCCAAAGATGAGATGTAGAATGCTACCCGTTGGTATTACTGAGCCGACCAATCAGGAGCTGCCTCCATCTGCTGTGATTATTGTTGTTGTTGTTGATTAAGCTGGCCTTATGCCAGCACGGGCTCTTGCTCATAGAGCAGCCCGTAAGTCTTTTTTTTTATGTGAAGGTGAAATTGAGGATAAGTAGGTGATTACTCTATTTGTGATTGATGGGCATGCCAGTGAGTGGTGTGAAATGAAAGATTAACAGGCGAGGTGTCAAACCTCTTTGAGCCCTAAGGCACCCGTCTGTTGGAGAGAGAGAGCGATAGTACCGAGTCCTGGTACGTGGTAGATAGCCAGTATAAGGAAAATGAAATTTCAATCGTCGGAGAAAATCAGAAAAAAAGAAAATCTATGGAGATTTAATACCATATTTAACTTACTTTGAAAAACAGAAAAAAAGCATCGATCTTTTAGTGGTAGGGATCGATGGAGGAGGATGAAGAATTTGAAGCTTTAGAGAAAGCAACACAAATAGAAGTAATAGCTTAAGTGGTAGTTAGAGCGACAGTTAAAAAGTTTCGGTCGTTAGACGCGAGGCGGCCGAAAAGAGGAGAAAAGAAGGATTTTATGGGGAGATAGGAGTTAGTAGCCAATCAATGGATTGACTACTATCAGAGAGATCGTAACGGAGTTGCTGTCTGAGGAAATCGTCGGGAATGGAAACGCCATATTGATTGTGGATTTCCTTCAGATAACCATTTAAATGTTTCCAATCGTTTTTTGGGTTGTATCCCCATTTATGTCTCGCATTGTAAGCGGTTCTGGTTAGGATGTCAAAAAGATTGTTTAGTTAAAAGCAACTTTGGTGTTTGTTCTTCTGGGTTGCCAAGCGATTCGATGATGGGGTGTGGAGTGGGTTGACGAGGAAAGGGAGAGGTTTGAGTTGACAGTTTGAGTCTCTTTTTCGTGACACAAAACGGGTTCAAGGTTTAAAGTGGGTTGGTAAGGAGGGGTTGGGGGTATTGGCTGCTCAGTCTGAGTCCCTTTCTCGTGACACAAAACAGGCGCTGCTTCCACCACTTGTTTGGTAGTTATAGCTCTTTGCTCTGGGGGTGTTGTTGGTCTGGGTGCCAGTGCTGGTGTAGGAGTTGGTCTTGATGGATTGGCTCTTGCTCTCAACTGTGCAATCCGGGATAGTCGGGCACTGCAACGTTTGAACCATGCATGATGTTTTTCTGAACAGTTGGGACACTTAGGTGTCATAGGTTCCCCTTTTTTCAACTTTTCCAGGCACAGCTTTGTTTCATGCCTCCTTCTGCAGATGGCACAAATGGCAGGGCCTCTGCAACAGTCCTGGTGATGGCCTTAGCATTGGCATTTGTAGCACCTGAGAGGCTCTGGGGTGTAATCTGTTGGGCATATAAGACAGCTGCCTTTTTCCTGATTCACTGAGAGGAGTACCTTTGGAAACTTGACGACATAATTAGAAATCCCTCCAAATTTTTTTTGCATAATGAGGAACCCTGGCAGTTACATTAGGATGGAGGCCAAATGCATAATAGAGACAATGCTGATGTAGATGCTGTAAACCTCCCCAGATTATGGGGAATTATCATGCTGCATACATCTGTGGCATTGTAAAAACCCACAACAATCATCCCCGCCCCATAATAAATCAGTGCCTGACTCTGACCTACCAGCTGCTCAAGGCTTTGAACAAGACTGTGACTCCCTATGTGTGTAGTGAACTCTGCATTGCTTTGTCTCTAGTTTCTCAACAGACTTCTTGCCTCACCATCCCAGGGCATCATTGCATTGTTGGATGTGGATAGCCCTTTCACCAACATGCCCATAGATGAAATAATATGGATGATCCTTGACAGAGTCTACATAGGTGATTTTACCCCAGCTGAACGTTCCAAAGGCATCCTTAAGGCGCCTGCTCGAGATCTGTAGTAAGACGACCACTTAAATTGATCAGTGAGGGCAAATGTGGATGCAGATCGACAGAGTAGCCATGGGTTCTCCTTTTGGTGCGCAGTTCACCAACTTTTAAATTGTTGTTGTCGAGCAGCATGTCTTCGGTAGGTATGCCCAAAAATACTCAAATCCTTGGTCATGAATGCCTAAGTTCGTTGTGGTCTCTTGGAATACCACTTCCGATGATCTCAAACACGTTGCCTAATAAACCCTGATAGATAACAAATATTCATATTGTTGGGTTGCCAGGGTGACAAGAAATGCTGTCAACAGGTGATATTGTTAGGTGAACCCACCCCTCCCTGAATAGAGTGAGAGGACCATTAGAGTGTTCTACAGGGGCTACACAGTCACCAAGAATAAGAAACACTAGGCAGCCGCCCTGGAAATCATCATTCCTGCCCATATAAATCCACCGATGCAGACAGAAAAATCGACCTTACGATCTACTGCAAGGATCTGAAGACTGCCCAGTACCTTATGAGGAACAGCCCTTGTGCTAGTGACGATCCCATGAAGAAGAGAGGAGTAGTTTACCAAATAACGTGTGCTGAGAATGGACGCTGTCATTCATACACTAGTATGACTACGTCTTGGCTCTCCATGAAGATCACCGTTCACCTAATTGAAAGGGTGTTATGCCAGCATTTTGTGAAGGAACACACCAATGTTACTCAACGCCAGCAGATCGTAAAGAGCATCAAAAAATCCTGGAGAGCAACAACGACCATTGCTGCCTCAGATGTAAGATACTACTCTGCAACTGCAGAATGTCTTGGGAACCCAGAGGTACATCGGAAAGTCTGGGAACCCCACAAGGAAGGTCATTTCCCACCTTAAAAGGAGACATACTAACCCTTCACACCCAAGCCGGAAATTTGGCCACCACAGCAAAAACACTGCACAGCAAAGGAGAGGCATGGATTGTGCAGCAAACCACACCAAATGAGGCAATGCTTCAATGCTGCAAGAGGGGAAAAGCTGTAGAAAGTAACTGCCATAACTGTTCCCTTCATCACCATACCTGGAACAAGTGCTGCAGTGCCAAACTCATCAGAGTGGCAAACATGAAAGACACTGCTCCACCTTAGCGACCATCAGGACCAGCTATAAGTTTGAAGCAGCGAGAGGAGACAAAGAGGAAGAAACCCCACCACCTTCCTCCAACCAGATAGAAATCCCCACCACTAAGACCACGAAAGCAGCAGGCAGACACCGAGGAAAAAGGTGGACTACATCTCGAAGCGATGGGAAACTGCCTGCACCTTTCCCTCCCTTCCTTCCAATCCAAACCCTCTCCACCCTCAAAACTTGCCCCTCACCCTTCCCTTACCCATTCCTCACACCTTTTTCCGTCCTCCACCAGTGATCCAGCCAGTGTTGGCTGAGAATGCCACTACAGCAGCACCAGTTGTATATATCTTACAGTTGCAAACCTCAAATGTCTTTCTGAGAAAATAACGGGAAAGCCTCTCCACAGGAAAAGAGTGGTGGAGTGCATCCAACCCCACCTCGCCCAGAATTCCCGTCCTAAAGAAGCTGTTCTTTGTTTTGAATAACAGTTGTCCCTTTTGGTCTTGCACCTAAATTCTTCATTTTTCCCCGAGTAAGGGAAGTCTGTGGTGTATCCTCTTTAGATTTTCATAATAGCTCTCGATCTGCAATAAACTTTTTCTCTTCCTTCCTCTGAGTCTACAACTAAACCAGGACTTTCTTTTGTCAAACTTTTCCTCCTACTGGTGAGAACCGCAAGGTTTAAAATGGTTTGTAACCCTGTCCGTTATTTTCTTCCTTTTGTTTATACCCCACCATTTTTTGCTTCTTTCCATATAACATATTCTGTTACGGACTGCTCTTGAAGCAATAGCCCGTGCCGGCATACTGGTGCCTTAATCTAAAACAACAAACAGCAACCCATGGCTTCTTTTGCTTTTTGGTAAATGGTAGAGAGTACTACGGAAACGTCAAGGAATAAAATGAGCTTTGGACAGCTGTTATAAAATTTACTCTCTGTTACAAAGAAACTCATATGAGAGATTGAGAAACTGTAATACAAACTCAACGGCATCCAGACGGACATTCTGCTGAATGAGTTAACGATGATAACAATAATAATGAAAATATTATTCTTCATCACGAAGGTGACATTGAATACCGTAATTAAAATCACCAGAACGCACCTTGCCATAAGAAGAAAAGAAGAAATCATCGGAAATTACATTGTGGCGTGAATTTTTTTGTGATTGATTTTGGGAAAAAAGTCCAGGTGGGTGGGAGTCTGTCTGTGGTATGTTTTGACAGATGCATTTTTCAGGATGTAATCAGTTTTAAATGACATTGAATTTAGTGACTTTAAGATGCAGCACATTACACTAGATATTTCATTGATGAAAATCATTTCTCTTTCATAAAGGATAATATCTAAAGACGAACACCGTACCTCCTGACCTTCACCCACAAAAGAACCAAAACGGAAGGCTCCTAAAAGAAAACATGTGAATGGCGTGTTCCATTAAGGGGAGAAGGAAGAAGCAGCCAACCGGTAATAAGGTTATATAACCCCAACCCCACCCGCCAGGTGGAAGGCGACCATTTGATCTTTCATTTAGGTCGGGTGTGAGGAGGCGGGGAACGAATTTCCCATCAGGAACGAGTAAGGAATTAGGTATATCAGATTCCGAATGATAATACACAGGTTCAAGCACGTATGGGCATAGACGCAAATTTCCACGTCTTGTATTTTGCAAATAAGCTTTTGACATTTAAGGAATTTAGGTGAACGGAAGAAAAAATAATTTTTCGCTCTGCTCGTGTAACGTTCCTCCACCTATTTTAGTTCATTCATTTGTGTTTATTAATATTCATGCTTGTGGCAGACGAAGTTAAGTAGTTTCAATCCTTATAATAAGAACTTTCTTGTTTTGTTTTCGCGAAAATACTTGTAGAAGTTGAATAGACTAGATTTTTTCTAGTCACTATTTTCGCGATTTTTAAAAATTTTTTTGTAGAGTTAAAAAATATTGGCATTATTTTCTAGTTCCTCGGTATTTTGATATAAAATGAAGAAGTAAGTTGGTAGATTTCAGGCCATAAACAGGAAAGAGAGAGAGAGAGAGAGAGAGAGAGAGAGAGAGAGAGAGAGAGAGAGAGAGAGAGAGAGAGAGAGAGAGAGAGCTGTTTTTGGCATGTTGAAAGGTGCTGCGGATAGCTTTTAGAACAATGGTTGACATTTATAACAGTTATCTCATATGGCCATAATATGAAACATCAGTAATTTGCTTTTTGATTGACGAGAATGAGCCAAAAAACACGACGTTTTGTTTTTAAATTGTACAGAAACAAATGTAATGCTTCTGGAGCACATCGTGATATGTATAGTATAAACTTCACACATAATATAAATGTTAGAAAACGTCATCGGTCAGCTTCATGGCAATTCCAGGAAGAGGCTTTCGACTTCTAATGAATAGGAATATTGCTCTGTAAATTTGGTTGATATTCACTTATGTAATCATATCGATCTTTGATATTAAAAACAGTCGGAAAGAACAATAATGCGGGTAAGTAGAATGAATATGAAAGTATAGAAAGACTGCTTAGCACATTGAGTAATTTTCGGTAAAGTGCGGAACGAAAAGCAGTTGCCGCAGGAAAAGCTTTTGAACGATGTTCTCCCGAGTTCCTGGCAAAGCATAATGTGTATTTGAGCAAATAAGGAGACTTTGAAAGTCCCCTGGCGGTTTGTACAAGCGAGAGTTCTTTTAAAGTTCATACTTGTAAATTGAATACGACTAGACAGTTCATATTTTCAAGTCTAGAGCTGGTGTGGTGCGAAAACTCTTAATTATGAAGATTGTTTTTATTGCTTTTAACAGAGTTTATATATATTAATATATATATATATATATATATATATATATATATATATATAATATATATATATATATATATATATATATATATATATATATATATATATATATATATATATATATATATATATATATATGTATATATATATATACTGTACATACATGCATACAAATATTGATCGAAAAGTATCGTTCAATGTCCAATTCACCAGACCTTGGGAATAACACGCACTCTAGGGGAATTAAAATTGATCGGTGCTTCTGCGGTGGACAGGAGTTGAATCGTGGCCGTGTTTAGAGGCAACGATAGACTGTGCATGTGTCTATATAAATGCGTATATCTTAGCAGCAATTTTTCATTCGTATTTTGTGTGGATCCTAATCCTCCCTCTTCTTAGTAGACTCAACCTTGGGCTAAGGGTCCTATTATGTCCGGTCATCAAGACTTGTCCTCCGAAGAAATGGCTGCTGTCAGGCATCTGTTACGTAGAGCCCTTCCCATTTCGTTTTTTTTTTTTTTTTTTTTTTCCTTAACAATAGCGTTCTCTTGAGGGAATAAGGAGAATTGCAAGGTTGTTTTGTATGAAGTATCACAAATGCTATTTTTTCGTAAATAATTTTAAATACTTAGTTTTAGTATTAGAATTTATATAATTTACTAGGTGTTCCTCTTCTGTAGATGAGCATGCAATGTTACATATATATATATATATATATATATATATATATATATATATATATATATATATATATATATATATATATATATATATATATATATATATATATATATATATATTATATATATATATCATATAACATTGCATGCTCATCTACAGAACAGGAACACTTAGTAAATTATATAAATTCTAATACTAAAACTAAGTATTTAAATATTATTTATATATATATATATATATATATATATATATATATATATATATATATATATATATATATTTATATATATATTAACATTGCATACTCATCTACAGAATAGGAACACCTAATAAATTATATAAATTCTAATATTAACACTACTTTTGTATTTAAAATTACTAACGACAGCTGTGTATTTTTAAACAATATATTTCTTGAAGAGAGAGGTTATGATACGATCTTGCAAAGCGTCAAGAAACGATTCTTGCAAATGCGTTATTTGAGAAAAGAAGTTAATTCATGGCATAGGAAGAAGACTCAGGTCACGGAACTGACAGCAATGACCCAGTCTTTATTCACGAGTTTTCGTACTTCTTAAGATTAATACCACCCTTGAGAGTTTCTATCGTTCTCTTCAAAGATAACCGGTTCTAGAGACAGTGCATCAGCCAACCATTTTTTGCGTCAAGCCAAAAACTGACTAATGTGATATGGGGGAAGAGATTTTGATACATTGAAATCAATTTAATGCATTACCAGTTAATACATACAGATATATATATATATATATATATATATATATATATATATATATATATATATATATATATATATATACACATTTTTATACGTGTATATTATATACATACATACATATATATATCTCTATATATATATATCTATGTATATATAAATATGTTTATATATATATAATATAAATATATATCTATATATATTTATATATAAATATATATATATATATAAATATATATATATATATATATATAATTATATATATA
The DNA here is from genome assembly GCF_040412425.1 of Macrobrachium rosenbergii. Taxonomy (NCBI): domain Eukaryota; kingdom Metazoa; phylum Arthropoda; class Malacostraca; order Decapoda; family Palaemonidae; genus Macrobrachium; species Macrobrachium rosenbergii. The sequence continues at coordinate 22,828,980 of NC_089770.1, read as the reverse complement.
TATTATATATAAATATATATATATATTATATATGTATATATTATATATATATATATATATATATATATATATATATATATATATATATATATATATATAATATTAATAACTTATCGCTGCTGGGAAGAAAGGGCGTTGGGTCGGGTATGATACATATATATATATAAGCGATCAGGCAGGGCAGCCGATAGACCACAGGTCTACCCCAAAGCCAAATCAAAAGTCCTTCAAAAGAAGGCATATATACAAAAATGGGAATAAATATACGTTAAAATAAAAAGAATAGAAGATATATATATATATATATATATATATATATATATATATATATATATATATATATACACACACACAGATTTATCCCTCCCTCATTTAGAAGCCAGTGCATCATTATTTTGAAATGCAGGTTCTCTGTTCATTTGACAATCGGGGCAGGGGAATATGGCGGGCGAGGGAGAAACAAGCGTATTTTGAAGCAGAGACCAGTTCGCGCCAGTTTGTACCAATGTAGGACTCACTTCCCCCCAGTTGCCTGATCTGGGGAAACAATGGGGACCCCCTTTTCACCCCCATCACATGATGTGGGAGTAAGTAGGTATGTGGAGCTTAGTAGGCACAGTGGGGCTAGCCGACAGGTAGGACCTTAACCTTTAAGTACTTAATCTTTTAGGATCTTTTCCCTCTGCTTTTTTGCTGGATGTATGACTTTTTGCTGGTCCGATAGGCCTAAATTTCGACAAACACAGCCCACGCTAATTGCCGTCTGAGAGAAGCCAGTTCAGAGGCCTCTTGTATCCTGTCGAGGACGTACGTCTGAGTCCCGTTCCGTTCTATGCTGGGGGAAACTACCTTCACTAACAACTGTCGAACAAGTTCTGTCATCATCGTAATCATATGCCCTTGTTCTGATGCCATCCATTGCAACCATTCCTGATCGCAGCCTGAAAGCGGAAATCCGTTCCATCATCAGAATTAACTGATTCCAAGAGACCCCTTCCAAAGAATTACTATAAGAGACAATTTAATGTAATTTTGGCCTAACCGAGTTATTGTTAAATGGGGATAATTGTACATGGGCCCCTTCATATTTAAATTGCTTGTTTGCCAAGTACTGCATTATTGCTCACTGTATATAATTAATGAGCCTGGCCATTGGTTACAATTTGCATTCAGTTTTGTCTTCTTGCATTCTTGCCTTGTCTCTGTAAATAAACCCCTTTTAATTGTAAAAGAAGTCTAATTTCAAATGGCGACCTCAATCATTTACTTGTAAATCCAGGGAAAATCTAAGGGGAGTTTCAAGTACCTTCCTTTTGTTTATAAACTCGGGCTCCCTTGGTTCTTTGGCAGTACCTTATGATAAATTGTTCCAATTCTCTCCCCAACCAAGCCCCCAGTTTATAATATATATATATATATTATATATATATATATATATATATATATATATATATATATATATATATATATTATATATATATATATATATATATATATATATATATATATATATATATATATATATATATATATATATATATATAGTACATATATTTATAAGTATATATATCAGCAGAAAGCAGCAGTCATGGGCTATATTTTCATTACAAGGAGACAAGAAGACGTCTTATGGCAATTAACAAAGATCTATTGGCGATGTTTTGGTGCCAAACCCCATTATCACAGCTGTAAAAAGACGAATATCTATAAAAATATAATAAAAAGACTCATCCTAAAACCATTAATATATATATTTATAATAAAATCCACTAAACATAAAAGTGCAAAGAAAATTACCATCTCAAGCAAAGGGAAGAAGACGAGTGACTAGAAGAGGAAACGAAAAGTCCCAAGTAAATAAGGTTATGCCAGGTAAAGAGGGGGAGCGGTGGTTTGATTGTTTATTTTGGAACTACTGTTTTTATGAAGAACGATTCGAAGACAGCAAGTTGTTGAGGGGAAGACGCCCTTGCAAGTATTTTAAAATGTTTATACTCGATGCAAAACTTGCATTTCTTTGTATGTTCCCGAAAACTCGAGAATTCTGGAGATGACAACTGGACACCTGCTCGATAACTCACCCCCCTGTGCGGACTTTAAGAAGCTTTCGGGAGTCCCCGACGTAATTTCCCAGACTACATCTGGGACAAGAAAATAAGTAGACCGCATTAGATGTCAAAAGGGGGCTCAATTTGTCCTTGTATCTAAATACAAACCTAATAGTTAATAGGTTTGTTGTGATTAATTGGCATTTTAAGGTTGGTTCGAATTTCACCAAGAGATAACTTTTACAACAATACTTAGTAAAAAACTGGTATCCTCTTAGTATTTCAATTGGTCAAGGAAGAGTTTAGTCTTGCTCTTCCTTATCCTCTCCATCCTCGCACTCCTCTTGCTGTTGTTGCTGTCGGTGTTGTTGTTGTAACTATCCTCGAACGTCTTCATTATATCATTTACTTCTAGACAGAGGCGTTACCCGTCTCTCGGGAATCTCTCTCTCTCTCTCTCTCTCTCTCTCTCTCTCTCTCTCTCTCTCTCTCTCTCTCTCTCGACTTTTGGACCCGCACAAATCCATTTGTTTTTCTTTACGATGGGTTGCAGTCTTGCTTCCTGGGGTTTCTTTCGAAAGAATTTCCTTTCCATTTTGTAACTAGTCTCTCTCTCTCTCTCTCTCTCTCTCTCTCTCTCTCTCTCTCTCTCTCTCTCTCTCTCTCTCTCTCTCTCTCTCTCTCTCTCTCAAGCGTATATGTCTGAGCTATTTAGCCTTGGATTAAACAGCACTAATTTTATTGTTTATGGAATTAAACAGAATCTCTTTCAAGTGTTTTAAATTGCCATTTATGTTTTCTTGAATTATTAACAATCCAGTGCCCTGGCATGAATGGTAATCCTGTTCAAATAGATCTTGTGCACTTCGGAAGCTGCGTTATGTAGGGATCGGAACATTACTCCTTCAAGATAGATGTGTTGTAACACATTCTTTATTCCAGAAAATTTGGTCCTCACAAGCAAACGTACCGACAGAGAAAGATAGTTTTGTGGGTTGAATGAGCGGACAGTGTTATTCTTAGTGTTCTCGTCATTTTTAGCCTCACAGAAGTTCAGTAATACACAAAATCCTTTCTGTTCACAGGACTACAAAGTAAGATTTCTAATGCACGCGCATGCACAAGAGGTAAATGTTACAGGGAACAGAATCAACACTTTTTTTTGAAGTGTACGTAGCGTGATCTTAGCAATCTACTTCAGGAAAAAGACGTAAAAAGGTTCAACCCATGATCACACTCGCATTTTTTCCTCTCTCTCTCAGTCCAAGATCTCTCATTGTTTGCTCATCCACCCTAACCTCACTCATTTCTCAAAGCAACTAAATGGACTATTTAAAGAAACACAATCGTTCCTACAAAAATAGGTTTATTATTCAAATAACCCAACAAGAAATGAATAAAACAAAGCAAAGATTAAAATGCATAATAAATGAATTATCGAGTCAGATAACTAAACTCTAAACTGCAAAGCACTTCTGACTAAAGAAGTCTCATTTTAATAGCCTGGAAATACCCAAAATCACACATACTCCCAAATCAATAACTAAAAGTCATGTCCAAAAAAACAGTCTCCACAAGTCCACTGACATCTGTCGAAAGAATTAAACATGATAGAAAACTCCCAAAAATACATGAAATACAAAACAGCATAGCCAAGATATGGCAAAGTAACATAGTATGAATATTCATATTAAATCTCCCACACCAGTTCACAAGTTCATAATGATTAGAAAGTGGTAAAAATCACAAGTTCAATTTTCTCCCATAAAAACAGAGATTTGAGACTCTACCTTATCTGCCGATTTTCAAAGCCTGGAACCACTCCAAAGCTATGACTGGACAACTGCAGTTCTATCACGTTAATGAACGATCAAACTCACTTTTAGGGCAGATTTTTGGCATAATCTAGATCAAAGTAACGCACGTAAATAGCGCTTGGGAGATCACCTGATCTCCAATATTGCTGAGCTTTCGCACAGAGAGCTGAGGAATCAAAATATGCACTGTTTCAGCAATCTTGCATCAAATCTCTCGACCCAGTTCGCTCTGACTCCAAACCTTCCACGATAACATCTTAAAGCATTGAAGCTATGAAATGCATATATGTGTCCTTTAAATATATATATCTATATATTTATTTTAGCTACCTCCAGTACTTAAAATACAGCTGAGAAGCACTCTTGTATTATTCTTAAAACTGAGAAGCATTTTCAAGTGTATATATTCATATATTCCGTGTATGTAATAATTTCAATTTTATGTTTGCCAGACCTTTTAAGTTACCCATGGTCATCACATGGAAAATCAGATTTCGATTGTGTTAAAAAAAAAAGCCTGGATGTGGCGACAAGTGACTCCTTTATTAGATCAGATAGTTAGCTCTCGATGGCATATCCTTCTAAAATAAAGCAAAACTAATTTTCACTAATAAAGAAATACTAATTTTCATCAAAACTAACAAATTAACGAATATTTTAACTTTGGGAAATTAATTTTTTAAGTTGAGAGACTCCCCAACTGAAGCAAAATTTAATTCATAGACTACACATTGACCTAATTTTCCACAAGACATTGTCCCATTGCACCAGATTTTCAACAAGAATCTTATATTGTTGATTTAATGCGTGAAAACATTAGACTAGAGAAGAATGATGCCCAAAAAACTTATTTTTTACATGCCTTTTACGGCATACCGTGGAGAACAGCACGTGGTGTTGTCAGATGTGTTCTTTTGGGCCCCAGAAGAGTTAAAAGACCCAGACTTAGGTGAGTGGGAATAGTTGGATGGAAAAGTCAGAATTTGTTGGGAGATGAAGCAAGGGAAAGACAAGAGTAGCGGAATTTCACGGCGTTGGAGATGATGGTGATGATAATGGTGATAATCTTAATAACAAAGGACAAACTTTCCCACGAGCCTTATGAGACATCCAGTGTTTCATACAATTTAAATTTACTGCCTTTCTTGTTTGGTTAATCCTCAGCACACGCTTTTCCCATCAAGGAAAAAAACAAGACATTATTTCCCTCGAGCCTGAGAGTTGATTGGGCTGTATAAAGTGATGTGTAATATACCTCATGAAACATAATGTAGGTGAAAGTAAATGTGAAAAATTTTACTCAAAATTGATTAAATTAATAGGTTTTGTGTATCCTGTTCATACACAGTGTTGATGTATATGTACAGAATATATGTTTTAGAATATGGAGATTTGTATAGATGTGCACATACATAAACGTACGGAGATTCACACACACACATAACATATATATATATATATATATATATATATATATATATATATATATATATATATATATATATATATATATGTGTGTGTGTGTATATGTAAACTTGTCAAATATTAGTACATTATTATATGAGCTAAACGATGTTCGACACAAGGAATTTTACAATTTATGAGATGGAAGAATATGTCGTTTAGTGCTCATAGAAAGAATGAATATAAAAAAAAGGTCAAATGAATTTTCATAAGGGCGTAGATTATGTCATAATATATGATGGGAAAAGCAGTGTGGTCTTTAGCAAAAAGAAAGTTTGTAGGTTTATAGGTGTTGGGAGAGAGAAAACGTTTTTAAATAAGTAGAAAAAACTAGTTCATAATATCAGCCAGAGGGGGAAACCAGCGAGGTTTACAGGACGTTTGTTGTTGTTTATCGAGCGAAAAGGTGAAAAATAATTACTTCAAGAGATGGTTTGTTATTTTGTACAATGTTGGAGATACAGAAGACCTACGAGAACATTATAATTTTTACCAAGCAAAATTCTTGTTAATAATAATAATAATAATAATAATAATAATAATAATAATAATAATAATAATAATAATAATGAATACCTTTCATTTTTCAATGTACATTGACTTTTTCGCATTAAATCCGTCTTGTCAGCGGTGAGTTCTCTTACGTGTATTTTGAGTTTATCTCTTCGCAATCCTTGGCTTGTTCGGGAAGAGTCTTGACAGTTTCTGCTTACGCTCTCTTCTCTTTTCTATTTCTTTTCTCATCTTTTTTCTTCAGGCTATCAATCTGTGCCAAGACATTGTCGCTTCCCGTCCACGGATTTGTGTATCGCTCAACTTCCGTACTCGGACACTGCTCTTTGTTTTTTCTTTTCATTACGATGCAAGAGTGACTTACTTCTTTTGGGGATCGTTTCAATTATTTTTTCTCCCAATTTAATCTCTCTCTCTCTCTCTCTCTCTCTCTCTCTCTCTCTCTCTCTCTCTCTCTCTCTCTCTTTTCGCAGGCTTTTTGTGGTAAAGTCATTCCTAACATTATTATTCACTATACAAACAGTTATTATTATTATTATTATTATTATTATTATTATTATTATTATTATTATTATTATTATTATTATTATTATTATTATTATTATTATTATTATTTATGTCAGTTTCTGTATGAAATTAAAAGACTTGTCGTATTTTTTACCCATAGGAATTAATTTATTGCGAAGACACTTAGTATACTACGATGAGTTAAACGTTTTTTATCAGGTCTGCATTTCTTCTCTCATGTCCGTTTTCGTTAGTGGCAAGGTAAATTCATTGCTATGAAGGCAATGTCATGTTAAGTAGTAGATAGACTCCCACAGAGGAACAAAGCAGAACTCTGTGGGAGTCATCCGCTCATCACTCCACCCCAGGAATTTTGAGGAGAATTAAAAGCGTTCGGGAGTTCAAGTCAGCATCAGCCATTTCTAACCCTCAGAGTTATTACAACATCAGGTATGAAAATAGTAATTCCGCAATTATTGCTAAGACGATATTTTGCTACTTAAGAACCACAACCTGTCACATTCTCTCTAACCCCCACAATCTACCATCTCTTCCCTTGCTTTAACCTCTTCCCAATGCCCTTTCCACCTCATAATATCTTTTCCACAAGCTTCTTTGTTTGTATACATAAACTCATAAATATAAATATTGTGCTTGTACGTGTCCTAGGGTATATTTCTGTTGTTCTCATATCTTCACTAAATCATTCCATTGACTGTTCCGCCCACCGGGAAACAATTTTATATTAAAAATTCTTGTGAGTATTAATTATAACAGGTTTGATCCAGGTATCATTTAAGATCGCATCAGATCTGTTGTAATCGACGGCGTCATAACTACTCCCTTTTCGTATCTCGACTGGTTCTGTGCCGGCTTATTTATGTATCGTCACTCAGAGTCTCGCTCTCTCTTTACTTTTCATGAACGACCTCCTGAACCCTCTCCATGCATTATCCACTCATCATACCGCTTCCTTCCCCATGACAATTCCACTACCAAGTCGTCCTTTCTAGATCGCTCTCTTGCAACCACCGTCTATTCCTTTCCTTATCCCCAAACGCGAGTTCCCAATCTCAATATTGTCATTTTCGTATGTGTCAGTTCCAACCAAGATGAGGTTTTCTAGTTGGGTCCGGACAGCAACTTTTAAATGTTCAAAGCTCAATCCCATAATAATAATAATAATAATAATAATAATAATAATAATAATAATAATAATAATAATAATAATAATAATAATAATAATAATTGCTGTTTCGGCGGCATTCAACTTGTAGAATGTAACAAAAGAGTTAAAAATGAAACAATTTTTTCATTATTATTATTATTATTATTATTATTATTATTATTATTATTATTATTATTATTATTATTATTATTATTATTATTATAATAACTTAAGTTCTGAGCCTTTTATTTAACCCAAGTCCTTTTATGTTACGTCCACATAGACAAAAAACAATTTTCTGTCAGTTGTGAGAACCATTAATTTTTCATTCAATTCTTATTTATGTATATCAAAAGACAGATGACTGTTTACTATAATTCAAGACAAAGATCGATTGGAACCGAGATAATTCAGCAAGTTCGCGGATAAATTTATCTGTTATAAAAACAGAAGAATTTTACAATATCAGTACTTTTACCTTTGGAAAACTTCCATCCATTCATGCAGTTTGTAAATAACGAATACAAACATCTTGTTTTTTTAAGTCAGCTGCCTTGATGGTCTAAGCGTTAATTATAAGTGAATTTATAGGCTGACGTATCACCGTAGTCCCTGCTGTATTCTCTCAGAGGTAGATGTCATGGTAGATGACAGGGTGGGATCTTAATCGTTTGGAAATGGAATTTTATACATTTTAAAGAATTTGTCTTTCTCAGACAGAATGCAGAGTAACTAATCATGTATACACTGAATATGCACGCTTAAATTATTTTTGTAGGACCTCCGGTGATTCTTCATCTGGTAAATTCACTTGTAATAAAAACTTGCGCTACAACAACTGTTGATTTAGTAAGAGATGTTTGGTAATCGTCACTAACAAATTATATGCATTGCTGTAAGAATTCTCAAAGCATGTTAAGGTAAAGTATTGATATTTCAAAATGTTTCTATTTTCATACAATTACATGCTGCTGGGAGAAACAGAGCTGGTAATTGGTACGATACATGTACATGAGCTACCGGGTTCTAAGCGATGGCAGGCAGGGCAAATCAAAGTCCTTCAAAAAGAAGGGAACGTGCTTACCCCGTACAAAAAATGGGAAAAAGCACGTTAAAATAAGATTATTATTATTATTATTATTATTATTATTATTATTATTATTATTATTATTATTATTATTATTATTATTATTCAGAAGATGAGCCTTATTCATATGGAACAAGGCCACAGGGGCCATTGACTTGAAATTCAGGCTTCCAAAGAATATGGTGTTCTTTAGAAAGAAGTAAGAGGAGGTAAAGGGAAATACAGTAAGAAGAGATCTCACTTATTAAGAAAAAGAAGTAAGGTAACAAGTTTAAAAGAAATAAATAACAGTAAATAGATAAAAATGTAAGTAAATTGTAATAATGCAAGGAGAATTGTATTAGGATAGTTAATTGCATCTTCGCTTGAACTTTTGAAGTTCCAATTGCACGGCATCCTGAGGGAGACTGTTTCACAGTCCAACGGTGTAAGGAATAAAGGACCTCTTGAACTGAGGAGCTCGACAGCGAGGCGTATTTACTGCATATTGGTGCTATCTGTTCAGCAAATCTGGTTGCTCTCGGCAGGAAACGGGGATCAGGGATCAATTGTTAAAGTGAAAGATCTCTGTTAAAATACAACTTACAAATAAAAAATTGAAAACAAGAGACCATCTGTCGATCGTCCAAGTCATAACCGCTAATATTTGGAAGCAGAAGCTTACCACCACGAACCACTCTTATCTAAGAGAGATGAATCTGGCAGAAGCAGACATCCACACAGAGAACAGTATTCTAGTAAAGGAAGGACAAATTCGTCCACGAACATACGTACGCACACAAATACATGCACACGCGCAGGCACACATATATATATAAATATAAATTATATGAGTATATATATATATATATAATATATATATATATATATATATATATATATATATATATATATATATATATATATATATATATATATATATATATATATATATATATATATGTGTGTGTGTGTATATACTTATGTATATATATATATATATATATATATATATATATATATATATATATATATATATATATATATATATATCACGGAATATAAAATCACCATTTCTATTTTCATTGCGAATTAGGTTAAATCACTCTTCTTGGAAGTTTCTTCTTCCCTGGACTCATGACCCTCTTATGTCCAGTCATCAGGACTTATCCTATGAAGAAAGAAGAAAAAACTGTTTTCAGGCATCTGTTCGGAAGAGTCTTTTCTGTTTTTCTCTCTGCTTTACACGGCTTTTAAAGATATTTTCTTGGAGCACTCCAATGCATTACGAAGGTATATTTAATGGATTGTAAAGATATCTGTTAATGGAAATCAGTTTCGTAGATGAATTTAATTTTCTGAATCGTATGCTTTTAGATAAGACCAGAGCTTATAGTGTGATGTATTACATTCTTTCTTTTGTCATGCATTAATCCTTTTCCCTTAGAGTGGGAAGGCGGGTTTGATTTCCGATGTTTTAACATACCGGTTCTCAACAAGTCCTTTTTGGGGTGAATTTGCTAGTCCCGTGCCCATCTCCAACCTGGCTGCGACGTTCCACAGGCGACTAAAACACCAAGTCATATTTCGGTATTTAGGTCAACATAGGTACCAAAAAATATTCTGGAAACGGGGCATAAGTTGTTTCACTCTTGGGATCAGGTACCAAAAAGATATTCTGGAAACCGGGCATAGGTTGTGTCACTCCTTGGGATCGATTTTTGGTCCTTCTCATGGGAGGCGATGTTTCCAATCAATAAACCATGACTCAGCAGTCTGTTTATACATGCCAATGTCTGCTCCGTATGACACTTTTCCAAATCATTGCACAAACCCTACTATCTTTCTTGCTTCAAGTATTCTGTGAATCTGATTTCATCATACAACCATCCTCTACTTTTGCTCTCAATTATAACTATATAATTCTTCCAGTATCAAGTATTACCATCTGTCGTTCGGGTTTTCTCGTTTTCTCATTTCAGTGTGATACAGTCTCCGCCTTCTTTGGGTCTTCTCTCTAAATTTATCGCTCTTTCCTTTTAAGTGACTCTGTCTCTCCCCCTCTCTCAGGTTTTGTTTCTCCGGCAAGACTGAATTATTCACATATTAATAACGTTACCTGCAATAATCGCACATGTCCAGTTTTTTTACAATACTAAATTTCTTAGTTAATTCTTGTTTAGTACTTTTTCTTTGGGACTTCGCCGCATATTTCTTGATTAATGTAGTTTTGACTTTGTGGTTGATGGTTGATATACTTTCAATCATGATAATGAAGGAAAGACGTTTAGATATTCAAATATTTTGTTTCTTCCTTATTTAGTAATTATGTATTTATTTGAGAGAGAGAGAGAGAGAGAGAGAGAGAGAGAGAGAGAGAGAGAGAGAGAGAGAGAGAGCAAGCATACTGATAAGAATCTACACGGCAATAATACAGTATAGCTGGCTAAGAAGCAAGAAGCATTAACACCGCAGAAAATTGGTTTGTGTGTAGGTTGTCTGAAGAAAGAATGAAAAGATTTGGACGAAGCTTCACAAATATACTGTATATATTTAGTAAGCGATCATTATAAGATAAATTATTTTTTGAATATATCAGTTGAGGTCTGGGAGGGTTCCCTAGTCAACAAAAAGTCTACTGCGAGTCGATTATCTCCGGAAAGTTCACAATATCGTGAAAGTGGTTTGATGAATGTATACGTGCTCATTTTCTCCAAATGTTGATTTCCTCTTCTTTAGCTATCCTGCTAAAATACACACACACACACACACACACACATGCAGGCGTAAATTTAGTCTTCTAACTTCATCAGCAGAGTTGACTGAGTTTCTTCTATTGCAGTAATTAATATAATTGCAAACTATAATTTCATAAAGGCTTTTTTTCTTTTATTTGTCAGGCGTATCTCCTTTTGGACCCAAATCTTTTCAGTTACTTTTCATTCGTTATGCATAGTCTTTTTGTTCTCGCCATTCTCTTTCCTCTTTATAAGATATACTAATTTTTTTTTTTTTTTCGAATGTTAGACGAAGGCTTTGTGGACCGAAAAGTCCCTTATAATTTGGAGGCAGCAGTGGTAAGAAAAGATAAAATCCACGAAGGAAACGGAAACACTGGAGGCCTCAGCACTCCAGTGTTTCCGTTTCTTCTAATTTGATTTTATCTTTATATATATATATATATATATATATATATATATATATATATATATATATATATATATATATATATATATATATATATATATATATATATATATATATATATATATATATATATATATATATATATATATATATATATATATATATATATATATATATATATATATATATATATATATTTAGGTTCTCAACCGCCCTACTTACTGTATTCCTTGTTCAAGGGTCCAGTCCGGGGTCTAGCTCGTGAACAGGGCCTTACTTATACACTTTGAGATTCTGAGTGCAATTGCTAGGTCAGGCAGGACACTAAATAGAAAAAACAGTTGGGCTGAAGGCCGTACTTCAACAAGGGACTGTTGCAGATAAACACGTAGGTTCACTTTAAATGGAATATATTTACAATTAAACACGTCAGTCAGAAGACTGGGGAAATGATAAGCAGACAACAGGGGCCTGCCACGTGGCTAGATATTCCAACACTTTAAAATGTCGATGAATCTTGAATAATCCTCTTGAAAGGGATACTGAAGAATTGGATACTAAGGCAGGGCCACGGCAAGAAGCACAAGACAAGCAGATTGTTTCCACAGCTGGCGATAGGATACTTTCTTATAATGGAGCGATGGAGGGGGCTCGTCGAATTTCACCAGGTGCGGAGGGATGAGTGTAATGGAAATGCATAGGTAATGTGACTGGGTGGTCGAAAGGTGACCGACCACGTGGATGGGTCAGCTTAATAAGGGGATGTGTGTTGGTCTGCTACCGGCAGGTTTCTGAGGCTGAGATATGCTGTCTCTCGCGTTATATGACCTCAGGGGCTTATTTTCTTTGTCCTTTTAGAGGTCACTGGGATCGCAAGATGTCGGTTCAGCCACTATGTTGGAATCTTCCAAATCCTGGTGACTTCTGGCAAGCCATGTTCGCCAGTTTTTATGGAGGACTCAACCTTTCTAGCGGATTTTCGGCAGGCTTCATCTCCATCCGCCTTTTATCTGAAAAGAGGTAGTTCAAGCAGTCACCAGGTCTTTATGAAAGATAAACAGATGCACCAAAAAGGGGAGCATGGAGAGAAATTTACGTTAGGGGGAGTTTCTCACTCCTTTCCTCAGTTAGGTTTCAGGACGAAAATGACTTTATTTGGTTTGCAAGGCAGTTTGGAGGTTTGGGTTTGCTTAGGTGGTTGTTTCCCACGTCACAATATCTTTATATGCATTATATATATATATATATATATATATATATATATATATATATATATATATATATATAACTTTATTAGAAAAGCCTGTGCATTTATTAATCATTTCTGCTTCTTCCTTGACGTTACGTGATCCATTGCCATTTGTTCCCTTTAATCTACGGATATTTCACTTTTATTTACGACAGTGAAAATTCTTAAGTAAAATCTTAATTACGTAGATTGTATTTTTATTAATGAGAACGACTCTGTTATGTACGAGATTTATATTTTTTATTGAATTCAACACCAGTCTCCATTTTCTGTCAGGTTATTTGACTTTTTCGCTGGTCTTGACAGGTGTGTTATGGAGAATTGGTCATTTTTTCGGCATTGTTTTTTGTTGTAATGCTAAGTTAAATCTGCTGTTGTTTTTAGCTTTTCAGTCCTAAAATAGGGCAAATTTGGATACTTCAAATAATCTACTCAGTGGTTGTATTGATAGGATATTTTTTTATTCTAATAATTGGCGTTTCAATAAATAAGGGTCCGAAATACCTTGTAGCCTTACCAATGCCAGCTTCTCTTTGATCTCGGTGTAACGGGCTGAAGTAGAACCTACGTCTCATTCAAAGCATCTTAGAACATCCCTGGTTTGTTTACAATCATTGGATGTTACACCCCTACCCCGTTTGCAAATACCCCACGATATATAAAAAGTTGTTGTTGGGACGAAAAGCTAGAGTTGGTTTTTGAAGTTAATATCCACATCGACTATGAAAATGATTTCATTATTATTATTATTATTATTATTATTATTATTATTATTATTATTATTATTATTATTATTATTATTATTATTATTATTATTATTATTATTATTATTATTATTATTATTATTGAATCTTGTGATTTGATCTAGTGCTATTTTTCTCTAATATCAAAATGACAAGTTGTTCTTTTAGGATATTTATATATTTCACTAAATTTTTAGTGGGGACATTTCTTCGGGAGAAGTACTGTACTTCTGCCATGTAAATATCACAATCTCTCTTCTTTTTTCGTGCGGTCACCGAATGCATTTCAAGAGAGGCTGTCAACTGTTTTAAACTGCTAAGCACAATGCAAAGTTTTTCTTTGTGTTAATTGTATACTGTGGTTTTCTCTTTATATGTATTTTTCTATATATGGGCATTTTTGTTTTGTTTTATTTACCTTCCAAATGGATGTTTGGACATTTTGAAAGCGGGTACTAATAATCAAAGTGGTACCAGGGGCGACCGGTCAGTATGATTGATCGACTACGTTAAGCATCGATCCCGTAAAATTAAGCAGAGTATGATGTGATAAACATTTCAAAAAACTTGACTGAAATACGGTAAAATAGTCGCAAGTGAAAATTAAATAAAATTAGCCTTATATTTTACAGACCTTTTTTTTTTTTTTAATGGAAGCATGTTTGTTCCCAGTGCCTTTTCATGTCGATTCACGCATTTTGAATCTCTCTCTCTCTCTCTCTCTCTCTCTCTCTCTCTCTCTCTCTCTCTCTCTCTGACGATTTTATTTGAAGAAATTTGATGTTATTAAAAATTTTTTAAAATTATTCTTACACAAAATAAAAATTTTTAAAAATTATTCTTACACAAACAACTCTCTCTCTCTCTCTCTCTCTCTCTCTCTCTCTCTCTCTCTCTCTCTCTCTCTCTCTCTCTCTCTCTCTCTCTCTCTCTCAGATATACCTGTTTACATACAGACATCATAACGATCTCCCCTTTCCCTCCAGAGAAGAGCCGAAGTCGAAGGTTTTCCAAAAGAAGGCCTGTGAATGGCGTGTTCCATTAAGAGGAGAAGGAAGAAGCAGCCGACCGGTAATAAGGTTATATAAGCTCACCCGCCAGATAGAACGCAACCATTTGATCTTTATTCGGGTCGGACGTGTGAGTGAGGTGCTGAATGAATTTCTCATTAGGAGCGAATAAGGAATGATGAACCGGATTTGGAATTATATTCTTGTTCTGACTCTTCTGTTAAAGTTTCAGCTGGATGATAATGAAGAAGCCATTTGCGAACATGTATTTTTCAGTAGATGTTTGACATATCAAACGTAAGGAATTATTTGGGACTTAGATTCAGTAATTTTTGTCATTAGATAGTTTTCTTCACTTTTTATTTCGTTTATTATTTATTTATTGCCCGGTGACTGGTTCCACGGATGACTTTTGGAATGATAATGCACGTATGAAAAGGTAAAAAATAATTTGTAATGGTATTTAAGCGATGTTGCCTTTGATAAAAAAAAGTCAGACAAATATTGGACCGTAACTTTAAAATTAAATCGGGGTATAAAGTTAGATTATCTATATGTATAGTTGTTTCTTGAGTACGAATGCCCCCTGGGGGCGGGGTTAGTGCCTTCAGTGCACCTCATGCGGTGTACTGTAGGCATTACTTAGGGTTCTTTGCAGCGTACCTTCGGCCGCAACTGCAACCCCTTTCGTTTCTTTTACTGTACCTTCTTTCATATTCTCTTTCTTCCATCTTAATTTCCACCCTCTCCTAACAATTGATTCATAGTGCAACTGCGAGGTTTTCCTCATGTTACACCTTTCAAACCTTTTGACTGTCAATTTCGGTTTCAGCGCTGAATGACCTCATCGGTCCCAGCGATTCGCCTTCGGCCTAAGTTTTATATTCAATCAATCAATTGAGTATGAATGTTTTGGTAACCCCTTCACAAGTGATATTTAAGAAAAAATAGTTTCATGTGAAAGTTGCTAATTGACACAGATTTACTCTTATTTATTCATTGCTGTTAATCCAAAAAATTTACAAGCTAAAATTCATTGCTTCAGTCCGTGCAGCGCTACATTACGTAAACAGATCAAATCTTCATCTTGTTTAATCTTCGTTACTTAGCTAATAAGCATATTAGAATAAAACCAACAATGAAGAGCAATAGGTTGATTAAGGAGACATTGAAACAGTTCAAGTAGCAAATAATAAGACTCCTTGCTTATTGTGTTAGTTAGTTATAAATGATTTGTTTAACCAGACCTCTGAACTCTTTTAGGGTTCTTCTCGGGCTTATTGTGTACATTCCTGGAAAGAGATAAGGGCAGTGATTCACTGAAAAATATGCTTTGAACATATTTTTCCAAGTAATTGTCTGTATAACGTTTATAGAGAAAGCTTTGTGAAATTCTCTTATGCACAGTCAGTTTAATTAACCATCATATTGTAGAATGGCTTATGTTGGAACGTACGAGCTGGAGGGAAGTTTTTCAATAGGCTGTGACGGGTTGAGACCTTGAAGCATCTCCAGGAATATTTCACTCGCGGTGATAGCTCAGTATGATCTAAGCCATACTCAGAGTAGTTTTAAATAATGTAACCGTAAAGTATGTTCATGAAATCGGGGAGCAGCTTCAGTCCGCAAATATTCGCAGGCATTGAATATATTGACCTAACTGTTACTTTATTGCTGTTTTGAGGTGCCACGCGGAAGATTTTATTTTTGTGGCACCTTGTGATTCCTGGCCACCGATGAAGGCTGGAACGCGGAAGATTTTTCTTCGGCATCTTCTGTTGCCTTGTTACCAGTAAATACCAGATCACACGGACGATTTGCTACTAATAAAAGCGGTGTCACACGAACAGTTCTTCCCGATATTTTGTGAATCTCTGCCACAGATAAAGGCGGTGTTACATGGACAGTTCTTTTGGCATTTTGTGGTGCCACGCTACTAGTAAAGGCCGTGTCTTACGAACATGACTGCATAACACGGGCTTTTATGGTGCCATGCCCCCAATGATGGTGGTGCCGTGGGGGAAATTTTTTTAGCAACTTGCGATGCCGTTGTTGCCAATAAACGACGTTAGACACTATTTTTTTTTCCGGTACATAAATAATGCCATACACTTTTTTTTTCCGGTACATAAATAATGCCATACAGTCAAGGCATCAAAAGTTGCTCAGGGTCCAGGCACGCAAGCATTGTAGTGGTAGGAAATTACTCAGAGCGCCCAGTATTGGCGTCCAAAATATTAAGACTCTTGTTCGTCAATTCGTTAATCTGTAGCTAAAGGGTACCGCCATATTTCTTTTATTATTTATTTCATTTAAATGTCTTTAGTTTTTTTTTTTTTTTTTGCTGAGAAAAGAATAACCTCTCCTATACGTTCCCCCTTGGCGACAATATTGATTAAATTGGTATTGTACAAGAATGATTAAAACTGCTATTAGAATTTTATTGTATAACAGATTCCAGGAACGAATTATTCAATTACCCCGCTGGAAACTTGTAGTTATCAGTTTCAGCTTTAGCACAGACTAGGCATACAGTATAAGCTACAGGTTTTGAGTCAAATCAGCGGATTCTGGCAATTGTCATGTTAGCAAAACGTCTTCGTTTATAAAATTGATAAAAAAATGGCGTGTGTTTAGTCCATTAGTGGGTTCAATGCGTATTGATTGGCTCGTGAAGTAAAAAATAATGCTCGTTTTCTGCATCCAACAATTCGGCCCATGTGGTGACATAAGAACCTTTTGGTGCCCATATTCCCTGTACATCACAGAATAGCGACAAAAATCGGTATTGTGTCATTTCATTTATGATACTTAATAATACTCCTAATACGATCTACTTCGTCAATATTTTTATCACTTCAGACATAAGCGTATTTTGAAAAGTGAGGATTGTTTTTTCAACTCAGCAAAAGAATACATCATTCCAGGAGTATGGTATTGTAATATAATGTTCCATTCAGTTAACAGTACTGGCTACATTGTTTTTACTGCCAGTCCCGGCGGGCATTGCATAGGTGTATGCCCCAAAGGCCCCAGTATGATGGGTTCTGATTTGGAAAAAGGATAGTGATAGTTGTTTTCTCTTGCTAATGTTGCCAAGTTGTGCTCACACCATAAGCATTCCCCATATTTTTCATCCAATACCTCTTTTCTCTAGGGAACGACTCTTGAAGATATTAACACTACTATTAATATCTAGTTCTTTTATGAATTAACAATCCAGGCGGGGGTTTTTTTTTTTACTTACTCCTGCTATGTTTGACTGATTTACATTCACAGGAATCTGACTTAGGCCTTTTATATAGTCTGTTAACGTCTTTGCTGCGTCTAGTCTATGACACATTTCTTTTGTGCTTGTACCACCATCCTTTTCCATCCAAAAATGTATACGGAATTAACTGCTGCTATTCATTCCATTAGCTTCCCGATTTCCTTATCTTATCCCAACGTC
Source organism: Macrobrachium rosenbergii (assembly GCF_040412425.1). Taxonomy (NCBI): domain Eukaryota; kingdom Metazoa; phylum Arthropoda; class Malacostraca; order Decapoda; family Palaemonidae; genus Macrobrachium; species Macrobrachium rosenbergii. The sequence goes on along the minus strand of NC_089770.1, from coordinate 22,810,797 downwards.
ACTGACGCTAATATCCAGTTTCAGCTCCCTTTCTCAAATGATTTTAAACGTTCTTTAGACTGCAGTTTCTCTTTACTGTCGGCTATCAATCGTGTATCATTTGCAAGCACCAGTCATTCCATACTAAATTCATGACCCACTTTTCTATCCCATAACTTTACACAGACAGTCATTCCATACTAAATTCATGACCCACTTTTCTATCCCATTGGTTAACAGTTTGAACTTAATTCGTGGTAGAGTTCGGTATTTTTCATCAGTCTCGTTCCATCTCATTAATAACGTTCCTTCATCTGAAATAAAAAGAGAGAGAGAGAGAGAGATTTCAGAAACTCTGTGAAACTCTGGGGGAAACAGGGCTTTTGCATAGTATGTACTTGTGTTGGTACTGTTGAGAATAGTGTAATAGTTGCTACAAGCATTCTCTTTGAACTTGTCTTTCAGAAAGACTGTTCAATTAGTTTTAACTTTAAAGGTTTTAAGTATTACAAATGCGGAGTTTAGGAAATAGTCTAGTTAAGAAATCATGTACACTGGAATAGGAAGCACAGAGAAGGTTTTGAATAAACCGGTTTACCGGGTGACACAAAAAAGAGGGTCTTTAAGATGTTTTCTTGATTGTTATATGAGTTATACACGAACAACTAAATAGTATTAATAATGAATAGTATGATTTTATTTTATACAATTCAAAGCAGTCATGTTTATATACAACTTTGCAAATTCGTGGTTGTGTTAATTTACTCATAACTGCAAGAATATATGCTCTTTATATATTTATATATACATTCACACTGAAGTCTTTTCAGTGTAATTCCTTGCGAGGTCGAATCCTTCTTCTTCTCGGAATAGTTTCTTCCCTTTGGACTCAGAATCCTCTTACGTCAGGTTATCAGGACTTATCCTCTGAAGGAATGGCTGTGTTTTCAAGCATCTACTTCAATCTTTATCGGTTTTATGTTTTTTAAGTTCGTTCTATTGGGTTTCGGAACTTTCTTGATGACGTGAATTGTGGATTATTTTGTGTGGAAAATAATTGTTGCAGTGGGTATCTAAATTGATTTTGTTTAATGAAATAATATCCCAGTTTATGTAGTTTTTGCGTTCCGTAGCAGAGTATTTCCTTATAAAGTGTGCATGCATGTATATATATATATATATATATATATATATATATATATATATATATATATATATATATATATTATATATAATATATTATGTATTCACGATTCACGAAGATAAGGAACGTGATTAATGTATAAATAAAGGAAAATGCCATGAACGAAAAAAAGAAACAACGGAGTGGTTGCTAGGCCTTTCGACACAACAGTCCTTTACTAGCAGACTGATGAAAAATATGAAAATAAGTTTACAAGAAAGCTCGTATAATTGACAGATGACATGTACTGTAGATATCCCTGAGGGTGGGGATTATAAGGAACAGATGCACCTGGAATTCAACACAGTTGAAGAATTAGTGGACCTACCAAAACACACCTGGAATCCAACACAGTTGAAGAATTAGTGGACCTACCAAAACACACCTGGAATCCAATACACTTGAAGAATTAGTGGACCTACCAAAACACACCTGGAATCCAACACAGTTGAAGAATTAGTGGACCTACCAAAACACACCCAGAATCCAACACGCTTGAAGAATTACTGGACCTACCAAAACACACCTGGAATCCAACACAGTTGAAGAATTAGTGGACCTACCAAAACACACCTGGAATCCAACACAGTTGAAGAATTACTGGACCTACCAAAACACACCTGGAATCCAACACACTTGAAGAATTAGTGGACCTACCAAAACACACCTGGAATCCAACACAGTTGAAGAATTACTGGACCTACCAAAACACACCTGGAATCCAACACAGTTGAAGAATTAGTGGACCTACCAAAACACACCCAGAATCCAACACGCTTGAAGAATTAGTGGAACACCAAAAAAAACCGGAGTCCAACACACTTGAAGAATTACTGGACCTACCAAAACACACCTGGAATCCAACACAGTTGAAGAATTAGTGGACCTACCAAAACACACCTGGAATCCAAAACACTTGAAGAATTAGTGGACCTACCAAAACACACCCGGAATCCAACACACTTGGAGAGTTAGTGGACCTACCAAAACACACCCGGAATCCAACACACTTGAAGAATTAGTGGACCTACCAAAACACACCCGGAATCCAACACACTTGAAGAATTAGTGGACCTACCAAAACACACCTGAATCCAACACACTTGAAGAATTAGTGGACCTACCAAAACACACCTGGAATCCAACACACTTGAAGAATTAGTGGACCTACCAAAACAAAGTAAATCTTTTTAGAGGTTTTACAAAGTATTAGGCCAGCTGGCTCAAAAGCAGGGAGGAGTCAATTAAAGGATTATACAGGGGAAGGGACTAACCACCAAAAATGACTGTGGAATGAATAAACTGACTACATAATTTATAAAAGCCTAACACATTTTCTCCTTGTGGTAAACACTAACAATTTTTGCAAAATGAACATTTTCAAAAAAAAAAAACATAATGAATGCATAGAAAACCTATATAAGGTAACTATTTAGCAATTAAATCTGTGATTTTATGTTTAAGGTTATTCTTGAACATTTTACCAATACGGGGACCCAAATAATACATGCCAGGGCTAAGGTTGAAATTACAGCTGGGAGTAAGCTGTATAATTGCAGGTTCTAAAAGATTTTGTGAAGAGAAATCTCTCGATCTGGCAATCACTGAACTGTCGGTTCAATTGATCCTGTGTGAGTTTACACTTAAATGAATATTACATTGAATGTTTACCCAGTTTTGACAGTGAAAGTAACATGGAGAAAGAAACCCCTAAGAACATTCTTAGCCTGCCTTATTTTAGTGGTTTTGAAACCATAAAATCAATGTTAAAATCTTTTAATGTCAACCTGTTTTTTTTCTATAATAACACTGAAAGGAATGTTAATTAAAAATAGCTCTAGGGAAAGCAACAACATAATATATAAAATTCCATGCTTGGACTGCCCTTCCTTTTTATACAGGTCAGCCCAGTAAGGATTTAGAAGTGAGAATTAAGCAGCATAAGTATTCTGTCAGAACTGGGCAAACATCCAATGCAAACATCACAATTTTTAACTAAGGTTAACGATGCCATGGCAATATTTTGTTTCGCATTTACCCTGTCAATGGAACACAAACACAAACCTGGTGTGTTGAACCAACTAGCGTCATACATTTTGAAACATATTTGAGGCTGATCTTTTATGGGTTTAGAGAGAGAGATAAGAGAGAGAGAGAGAGAGAGAGAGAGAGAGAGAGAGAGAGAGTTAGAGTCTAACTCCTGACTGTTGAAGAGTCGGCAAAAATCAAGAGACGAATTAAATAAACGTTCTTTCTACCTCATTTCATCCTACTGCAATGTCGTTCATCCATATCTAGTTTGAGCAGCTGCTACTCGTATTTTTGACCTGCTCTCCCTCCACCATTTTCTCCTTTCCCACTTATTTTCTCTGCCAGTCTGCGTGAAACAGGGATTTTTTTTCCTTCAAATTTTAGATTATCACAAATCTGTTTTCCTTTTTCAAGTCTATTAGTGCCGTGCTTTCTGTAGGGGTCTTTCGGAAGTGCTCTCTCTTTCCTTTCCCTTTTATGTGTGTGTATTTCTTTCTGTCTCTCCTTTATTAGCCTAATATTTGCATTATATAGTTTTTATTTGCGCAAGTGAATAATTCCCAAGATAATGACCTACAGTGAGTATTAACAAAAATGCAAATCTACAAGAGATTAAGGCGACATAATTCATTGAAAGCTTCTCTAGGCTGTTAGTATGTTTACTTGCAATGTTCCTCGAGTGTTTTCTCAGGTTTTTTAATCGAAATATGGAAAAGAATCTCATAACCTGCCATTTATATATCATCATTTTGTTTTTGTAATTCAGAGCGTACGTCGGTCATGCAATGATTTCTTCACCTCACGCCCCCCCCAAAAAATGTCACAGCAGAAAGACAGTCTATGCATTATTTTTCACCAACCTCACCTGACTTGACTTCAGCGTCCCTGGTCCACTAGTGTTCAAGCGTTGCGAACACGTCGCGATAGAGCGGTTACATCTTGGGTATCAAACATGGATCACTTCATTATTGTTTCCAAATAATGTCTCTTGAAAACACCCAAGTCTCAAAACAGACCCCTCGTTCTTGAATTTTGAGAGGAGGGGAGCCAGAATATTTCATCTGCTAGCCTGGTATCCGATGAAGATTTAAAGTGGTAAACTAAATCTCATTCTTTGTTACCTATCTTCCTTAGAAGATGCCAAGACCAGCCAGGAGATAGTAAAAGGTATGCAGATAGTTTACATGCTTTCAGATTCAATTCTGTGTCAACTTGGGGCGCACCTAAATTAAGGACAACTCGCGTATCCTCAAGATGCTAGTGAAAATGTGTGCAGTGATCAGGTCCATGGTATAGGCCATCTATTGGACAGTTAAACGTTTGGCATGAAAAACCGTGGCAGCCATTTGTTCATCGATGGTTGGCTGTTTATGGATACCCCAAATGAGCATCATCTGTGCTGTCCTTGCGCTGCCTTAATCAGAACCATGTCTCTTCAAGGTACAATAAGGAGATGATACCATACCAAGTGTGCTTAACGTGCCTGAATTGAGAGTTTGTTCTTGGCCATTTAAGTGTTTTTATTATGCGGTTACAGTATAGGTGACTATTGTTTGTTTTTTTATTATTATTATTATTATTGTTTTGTATGAAAGAAAATAAATAGTGATAGGTTTTCTTTTCATAACTTTTCATATAGCACCACAGAGAGAGAGAGAGAGAGAGAGAGAGAGAGAGAGAGAGAGAGAGAGAGAGAGAGAGAGAGAGAGAGAAGAATTAATTGGTAATTGAAGAAGCTAAACATTTTAGTATTTGATATACTCACAGGTTATCTATTGTTGGTCGCAACTTTTCGGGACGCACGTATAATGAGTTGTTTGAAGTTACATTTAACAAAATCCTACTCTTCAAATTTTCCGGTTCTCCTAAGAGAACACAGATAAGATTGTGATTTTTGAAAATAGAGAAATTATTGTTTGTTACAGAGTCATTACTGAAAATTTTGATATCATCTTCAAGAATCATGCAGGCCAAGATAAGCAGGAATCATGAAGGCCAAGTCATTACCAATGTGGTAACAAAACATCAAAATAGATCATTTTTCTTCTCCGTGAACACTTTTGAAAATGAAAAAAATCTTCCATCAGTCAGGTAATGTGGTTTCTCTGAGAAACAAACTATTGATTTTAGTTTCCATTTTAGCCTCCTCCTCTTCCAGCCTCATCATTGTTGGGATTCCCCCATCCGCTTCACGTATGAGGGGGAGAGGGGTGACATTCGGCGGAACTCCACAAAACGTTTGTGAGTCGATACCGGCATCAGTTAAGATCTAACCTCTTAGTCAATACAACATCTGGGAAGGAGAAAGTCTGCCTAACTCAAGTTTGATGATTGTTGACAAACCCAGATTTTGACAGATTACTCAAATCCTACAACCACTTCCCCTTTACTCTCTCTCTCTCTCTCTCTCTCTCTCTCTCTCTCTCTCTCTCTCTCTCTCTCTCTCTCTCCCATTTCCTTGATCTCCTCCTCTTTGATGATTATGTTTGTTTGTGTGGTTTCCATGAATATACGCGGGAAGCATTTTGTGTGTGTGTGTGTGTGTGTGTGTGTGTGTGTAGTAGTAGTAGTAGTAGTGTCTATTTTACTTTCACCAGATTTTTACTTTTGGTGCAGATAATTTTGGATTAATATGATGTTAGCTTAATTAATGAGTCGTTCAATCAATCTACCCTTTCCGTACCTGCTTTTGTCAGTTTGACCACATTTTTTCTTGTTTGCATGTGCACAAGCGATTAGATATGAAGATAGGGTCATTGTTATTTGGAGACATATATTATGAATATTAGGTTTTTATTGGGCGAAATTGTTTTAGATGTTTTAAGTAAGTGATATGGATAACTGATTCATCAGTAACATGAGTAATTGTCTTCTCAAAACTCAAGATCATCGACGCCGTAATGCGTATGGAGTCGGGCTTGAAAATAGAGGCTGAAGTTTGGTTAGCAGAGTTATATAAAAGTATATTGTGAAGATGTGTTTGGTTCAGCTTAATCAAAAACCAAAGAATTCGTTTTGAATTGACGATAATGAACTGTTAGGAATTGCTTTGACACCGTGACAACTATGTAATTCCTCATACAAACTGGCGATGATTCTTTGTGTTCAGTATTCCAGATTCATTTCCTGCCATTCAGGAAAGGATTTCGCAGCACAACGCAGGGTTGTCGAGATTTCCCTTAGGGATTTTCTCGGCAACGATACAGGAAACCCAAAGGTCGTAGCTCTTGCGTTGATGCAGAACTGCAAATGGAACAATATTCCGAATACGGAACCATTTCGACCACAGCAATTAATGTTATCAAACAATCGCCAACAAACCCCTGATAGTCAGACTATTCACTGCCGAGCGGAGTCAGTTTAGAGATCCCGTCTCGTTTTACATTTGTAATAGATTTGAGACAGGGAAGGACTGTTGTTCAACTGCCTTAACACAACCTTGGAAGTTGTGCTATTCACAGCTGGCATTGCTCGCAAAAAGAAAAGACTAAACTAACGGTAAAAGTTTTATTTTTTTTTTCAATCAAATTGTCTCAATATGACTTACCCTTAAAAGGACTTAAAAAGTGTAGATTCTCCACAACTGCTTGATATAATTATTAATAATTTAAGCCGTATAAACTTTTTTTACTGCACAATGTATATCAGTCGTCTGAATGTTCGTACAAACTCTTCACTTGACACGTACAAACTCTTCACTTAACATGAGTTTTTTTTTTTTTTTTTTTTTTACCTATAAACGTAGAAATTAGGAAAAACCGATATGGAAAGGGGAAGATTTTTCAGTATGGTATTTAATGAAATCGGTTTCCTTTATATTTTCTCTCGCTAGAGAATATCTTTTATCATAATTTGGGAGTACTATTTTAGTTTAGATTTACTTACAGTAACTAAATAGGTGACATTAACGGCGTCGTAACTGTCCTCGTTTTTTTTTTCTTTTTATCTTGAGCGGATCTGTCACCTTATGTATTTTCCCCAATGCCGAGTTCTTTCAAAAATGGGCTCTAAGTCTTGTCTAACAAGACGCTCCCCATAAATTGTCTGCACACGGCTGTGACATTTTCCGCTTGCCCCAACACTTGTCCTCCAGAATGGTGATCTTTCCACAAAATCTTAGTTCTACTGCAATTCCTGCAGCGTCTTTCAATCTCGCATGGCAAGTTTTCTGTCTTTCACTTCCCTGATAGAATATTTTAAAATTTGAATTTGCCGCGGATTATTATTGTAACTAAAGTCTTAGTATAATACGTTATAATAACATCAGACTGTCTTAACGCTTTCAATTCCACAAATATCAATTTTTAATACCCGATAAGCAATATAAAAAGCTATTTTTCCTTGTGGCATACGGCAAGCGCTGTTTAATTTCAGTGCTTTATGATATTTCAAAGACTTAAGATTTGTTGATTCAGACTATCGGCTTATATTCATCGAAGAGAGTGAAGAAAGATTTGTTGAGTCAGTACTACCGGATTATCATTATCGAAGAGAGTGAAGACAAGCTGCCATTTTGTACATGTCTAACACTAAAGGAAGGGTTTATGTACAATAATAAAAGAACTCTACAGAAAAATGTAAGTAGAAAAATCAATACGGATCAACATGTTATTATCTGATTAAACTAAACTGAATTTTAGGACTACGTACCTGTTGTTATAATTTGTATTTGTCAATCAAGAAAACTTCAGTCTCTTAAGCAAACTAAAACTTTAACGTGCTAATTAAGTCCGGATTTGGTTTTCAAATATTGTTCAGGCTCACCAGATTATTGCAGCATCATTATTTGAGCACATTAATCCTATCAACTATAATTTTCAATAGCAGGCTTTTTTGACGTTATTTATCATTGCGCTTCTTAAAATAATTCTTAAAAAAATAAGAATGTCTTTCTATTGCAGTTAATTCTTTACACTTACCTGTTCTAGTAATAAAAGTAATCCACTTTGGACTTTATTGGGCTATATTCGGAGATGCTTGATGTTACTCAGGTTAAGGTAATGTGTATCGAGGAACTAGGATGCCTACAGTTTTTAATAGTCCTATAATATGTGAAAGACTTTTCCTAATGAACACATGAATTAAACTAAATAATTTTTATGTAGTATATGTATGAGTGTACAGAGTGTAAATATATCAACAGTTGTATGTGCATTTACTTAAGCAAGCATAAATTCACTTAACTGATATACAATATTCATTCACAAATATATAACAGAAGTCAAAGATGCCGTACCCGAAAATGTAATTATTAAAGATGCAAAAGCATTGTATAATGGAATATGAGTAAGTTACTTGTATAGGTGTATGAAAGATCCATGATTCAGAGTGCGCAACGTATGATAGTATATAGGATACGGAATGAACATGATATATATGATGATGTGCTGATCGCTGCATTCTACCATAAAAGTGTAGGTAAAGGAGTGAAAAGGCTATTAAAAACGAAAAAATATCAATCATTTTACCATGCAGGCGTATGCAAGGAGGAGATGGAATTAATGTTTAAGCACTGGCATGGCTGTGCAGCTGCCAGAGAAAATTCTTTTGTTTATCGAGAATTACGCTTTGCTGAAAGTTTTTGCCACCATGCACGAGGCTGCTTCATTTTTTTGTGTGACCTGTTTGTAGATGTGACCAAAGGAATGAATCGTTTGCTGGTATTCGATTTCAAAGATAGGATGTAGAATTGCTGATGAGTAGGGCGTGGAATTAGCTACCTCGTTCTAAGAATCAATGCTGAAAGCCAGAAGTTTTACCTTGTGGTATTAGATTAAACTAGCTTTGTGCCAGTTCAAGTTTTTGCTCCCACAACACCCTGTTTAGCAATTTCTGGAGCCAGAACGTCTGGGGCAAAATGGTACGCACATGTGTGTGTGTGTGTGTGTTTGTGTCGTGGCCGAGTGATGCAGTAATAGGACACCGTCATCAACTAGGTTTAAGAGAAAGGGCGTAGGGCTAGCTACCTCACTCTTAGAGACTTACTGAAAAACCAGAAAGTTTTACCCTTCCTGGATCACCACCTTTCAAGAGGGAAGCCTGGAACGGTGAAGAATTATATATATATATATATATATATATATATATATATATATATATATATATATATATATATATATATATATATATATATATATATATATATATATATATATATATATACAGTATATGTATATTATGTATATATATACATCTATATATTATATGTAGATATACATATATACAAAACGCATTTCTTTGTATGCTTGTGTAGTAAGTACTTTTCCAACTGAAGCTGGTTCAGTGTCCTCCCAAATTACCTCCTGGAAGAGTTGTCTTTGTATATATACAAATAGATGATAAAAATTTAAACTCAGTTTTCTTTTCTATCTAAAGCGCAAAAGTTTCCCCAAAATTTAAGTAATGACACTTTGTTGGCTAGGTCAACAATGACACCAATGAAATTTAACTGTTTCTAGTCTCCACTGAAAACAGTTGAGGTATCTCTCTTAATTGTGATTCAGAAAAAGTGTTTCCTAGTATATTACTTAATTTAGGGTACAGTGTACATAGTGCTGGTCTGTACATACACACACACACACACACACACACACACACACACACATATACATATATATATATATATATATATATATATATATATATATATATATGAAATTTTTATCACACCGTGATTTATATACAATCATGAAGCTACAAATTAATATCGAAATTCACGCTACCTCGGTATATCTCCGTTGGAGAATTGTCGCCGAAGGGGAATTTATATATGATAAATGAATTGGAATCGTGAGGACACGAACCCGCGACGAAAGCCTATTCAGCGACTCCAGTTGACGTAAACCATTGAGCCATCAAGAGAGATATAAGTCTTTTGCCGAGATGTCGTACTGCGTTTTCCCGTCGTGAGCGGGGAAAGTGTACTAGCCTCGACAATGACCCACCTCCGCCATGACAGCTCATTTACGTTTGGAACACGCAGCTCTTGTGAAATTTTTATCACACCGTGATTTATATACAATCATGAAGCTACAAATGTCGCTTAATATCGAAATTCACGCTACCTCGGTATATCTCCGTTGGAGAATTGTCGCCGAAGGGGAATTTATATAAGTGATAAATGAATTGGAATCGTGGGGACACGAACCCGCGACGAAAGCCTATTATTCAGGTGCGAAACGGTTATGTGATAAATGTTGACGTTATAACCATTGATATATATATATATATATATATATATATATATATATATATATATATATATATATATATATATATATATATATATATATATATATATATATATGCCAGGATCAGATGGAAATATTATAAGTCTTTTGCTTTTACAAAGGAGGAGGAATAACAAAAATACGTAGTCTGCGATTTATTAATTTTCCCGTCAAAATGAGCCAGGTGAAACACAAAAATAAAGCAGTATTACTTTATATAAAAAAAGTACCAGCAGCAGTCGATACAAAAAAAAAAGCCATCTCGTCCACAACTAACGACCCGACCGTCCGCAAAATGACAGTTCATTGGCCAAAACTGCCGACAGGGTTTGGCCAACAAACAACCATCTTCGTTGGTGCGCTGCTCAGTTGGGCCCAAACACCGGCTGCCCAAGAAACGTCCTCAAAGTCGAACTGCTTTTATCAAAGTTCTCTTCGTGAACAACCTGTTTACTGCTGCCCGAACCTGACTAAAAGTTCACGCCACCACAGACGTCAACAAATGAAAATAAGAGGGGAGGGAGAGGATTAGCCAAATAAATAAACAGGTCGCCCATAGAACAACCAAAGATCCTCACCTTCCCTCGTACAATTTTTTTTTTTTTTTTTTCAAAATCTCCTCCGTTGAAAACTCCGACAACCAGAGCAGAGCCAATCCTGTCACACGGTCGCCAATACGAACCTGACTGGTTGCTGTTATGAAACTGGTTGCTGTTACTCCAATCGCTGCTGCCCTAGACCATCGGTCGTTCTGCCCTCCAGAACCTGGATCGTTGCTGCTACATGAACCTGACTCGCAGGTACGGATACCTGCTGCTGCTATTCACCCTCAACCTGACCGTTGCTGTGAAAAATACGGAACCTGCTGCTGCTACTCCAGCTGGCTTGCTGCTACCCTCAACCTGACTCGTTGCTGCTACGAACCTGACTGATTGCTGTTACGAACCTGACTAAAACTCACCACAGACGTCAACAATCCTGTGAAAATAAGAGGGGAGGGGAGAGGATTAGCCAAATAAATAAACAGGTTAATATAGAACAACCAAAGATCCTAATATATATATATATATATATATATATATATATATATATATATATATATATATATATATATATATATATATATATATGTATGTATGTATGTATGTATGTATGTATGTATGAGAGAGAGAGAGAGAGATTGTATGTATGAGAGAGAGAGAGAGAGAGAGAGAGATTTTGCTATAACTCGCAATCTTTCATGAAGATTGGAATACAAAGAAAATCCATTTGTGACAGTTTACAAGGAATGTGAAGAAAAAATACATTTGCTACTGACGTTCACTCAAACTCCCAGTTTCTGAAGAAACTTCGTGCAATTTGCCTTCAAACGGCCAACATTATCTGATTTAGGTAACAACCGCTGGGTGCTCTCGCCCCGTAATGTTTTTGGCTGTGTTTCGCCGGAAGGAAACATTTGTTCCTTCCCAAAGGGGTCGGGGGTCTCCTTTCACAATATGTGAAGGAACACTGACGGAGAAAGCCTGCCCTCACAAATCAACTTGAATTTGGCGTAGCTTTTCTGCGATTGTAAGTAATGCTGTGTATAAACAGTCTTTGAGTGTCAGCTTTAAGCTCCAGGAAGATGATTTTCTGGAAGTGCATGTAAGGCAAGGGAAATTTCAGACATAGTCAAGGAAGAATGGTGGAAATTACACTTATTAAAAAAGACATTATTGTGGCAGTAAAATGTTGAGAAAGAAATCGAGATGTCTTTAAGTTCGATGAACTACATCAGTAATGATGATTCATAGCATCATGAAAGGACATTTTGAGATATGTTCATCGGATAAGAGTCAACGAGATTCAAATTATATTAAAAAAAATAAAACCCTGATCGGTTAAGAGTCAACAAGAAAATCACTGTGCCAAAAGATCATTCTGTCTTATCTCGGCATGATTGACTTTCTAAAGAAAGTGTGAATTTGATAGATTCTGGCCATGGTCAGTAAATATTTGATGATTTTACCACCTTTTGTTTTCTTTTTTGATATCTGAGTAAACCAGCGATTGACCTGCCATAGGTCTTTCATGGTCTCAGTTAAAACCATATATAGATAATGTGAGAGACAGGCCAAAAGTTTTGTGTAATTGTCATTACTTCCTACAGCCTCCCTTTCCGTCTCTCTGTTTATCATAAATTTTCGCGGTTCTTTTTCGAAAGTAGCTCCCTTATTTCTGTTTTGGGTCTGTCCATCTCTTGCTGATTCATCTTCATCCCCTCTTATATCAACTTTCTTCCGTCTCCTTACATTCATTTTCTTCCTTCCCCTTAAATTCATTTTATCCTCATCCCCCTCCACCACACGACCTATCCCATTTTCGGTTCATCAGTCTATTTGAAACGGAGTCTCATCCTGCCCAGGAATTTCTCTCTCTGATAATCGTTGGACTTTGACCTAAATCCATTTGAATTTTCTCTCTTAAATGCAGCTAAGTGTCTTGGTTTGTGTGAGGTTCTTTCCAAAGCCCGTTCTCTCCGTTTACATGTGTTTGCCTCTCTCTCTCTCTCTCTCTCTCTCTCTCTCTCTCTCTCTCTCTCTCTCTCTCTCTCTCTCTCTCTCTCCTGGGATCGCAACCTGCGCTGGATTAGGCAACAGAAGTTTCATGATTTGTTGGGAAGTGAGGGATTCATTGTCTGATTTTTACTAGAAAGTTTTAGTAGTGTGTGTGTCGCCACCGACGTTTTATTATGCTGAAACGGACTATTCAGGAATTAATGAACAACAGAAAAGTTAATAAAACTCAAATATGCAAAAGGTGCTTTGGAACTTCCATTCATGTCTCCTATTTGATTGGGTGTACTAATATTCGATAATGTTATTAGAGTTTATCAAGGACACACATACATACACACATGCATACCTGCATACATACATACATACATACATACATACATACATACATACATACATACATACATACATACATACAAGTAAGACAGAAATGTGGGTGAATTGGCGTAATACATGTCTTGTTTTGTGCTGGGTATGTAACGCCTAGTTCATCTGTTTGCCATGCGAAACTTAAAAAACGGAACGTTTGAAGTATTTCTTGAATGTTTATTGAACCTTCCTAATATTCGGCCTATTCTGCATAGCTCACTCCCCGTTCTCCCTATACAGTATGAAAAAGATACTGATTTTTTTTTTTTTGGGGGGGGGCGGTTGAAAGTGGTGTTATTCTGAAAAATACCGTTCCATTATTTACGGATCATGAAATCTGAAAGCAAATTTTAAATGAGTGTATTTGCCTCGAGGGGTCTCCCCATCTCCTCTGTAGACATCGGTAAAAAAGATAAATTCTCGTTGGTAAGTCAGTGTTGTTCATAAATACTTTTGATTGTTCTTATGGTATGTAGTAGGTAAAGGAGCTAAGATTGATCTTCTGTCTCTGTTTCCGCTTCCTGTTTATCGTGTCCTCCTCCTCCCCCTCCTCCTCCTCCTTTATCCTCCTCCTCCTCCCCCCTCCTCCTCCTCCTCCCTCCTCCTCCTCCTCCTCCTCCTCCATAACTGTTATGAGGAAAAACATTTTGTGGAACTCGACGAAGCTTTAATGAGTGGCAGTCAGTGCCAATTGATGTCTAATCTCCAAAGTCAGACAGCCTCTGGGAAAAGATGAAAGTTCGATGTTTACGGACATCGTCTATTTCCTTAAATAATTCATATTGTTTAAAATAAAATAGGCAACTATATCTCAATATCATACTGTATAGTGCTCTTACAGTAAGCACAAATGGATCATGATACTTAATGGCAATATCAGTAATTAAAAACAAATATACAAAGGGAGACATTTCATAAACGTGTGTATTATTTCCCAAACATTTCGAATCTCTCCTCGCGGCAACATTTCCGAAAGTCAGTCAGTCTCGCAGAGTCTCGCCAAGAGTAAACAAAATGATTTTGTTGTCAAAGTGATTTCCCTGTTGACACTTCCCAATTTTGGTTTGCTTGCTTTTCGTTTTATGTATTGATTTACTTGTTATTTTCATTTCCATTCCTTGCGTTAACATAGTTGGTCTCCGCGACTTGACCGTGATAATAGCTGGGATTTTCCCTTGCAGGATCCTTTACCTAAATTGTTTTACCTGAAAGATTCATCCATTTCATTTCGTGTGCCGTTAAATGTTCCTCTAATCCTTGATATCTTGTGTGCACATAAAATTGGATGATCAGATCACACTAGAAATAGAACTCACTGTTGCAAAATCATCAGCATTGTTATTTTGGAACAAGAAAGCCTATGAAGTTGGTGCCATTTCATTTTGTGTCGCTGGTGCACTGTAGGCAGAGTTCTTTCGACCCCTTTAAGCGCAACATTGTCACAGATGTAACGATATTGTAGGAAGAAACCTGCCAACTGTTGCTATCAGAATCAGATTTCAAGAATTTTATAACGTTGGTCGTCTGAAGGCAAATCCCTCAAAGTTTCTTACTGATTCTGAATTTTAAACGAGCATCATCTGCAGTAACTTTATTTTATTCTCTGAATTCCTTTTATGCTGTTTACATAGGGTCCTCCTAATGTTATATTAGTAGAGAACTATTAAAGAAAGGGAAATTTCTCTCTCTCTCTCTCTCTCTCTCTCTCTCTCTCTCTCTCTCTTCCGTCGTTCAATAATTAGGAAGAAAAATATTGCATTTGTATAATTACTGTACATGGCCAAATGCCTTCGTTTTTAAGGTAACCGATAAGTAATATCGTTTTTCAGTGCAATAGCAAAGCGTCTAGAGGAAGTATATTTTTCTCACGATTCACTTTTTTCATACATTAGAGGAATGACGCCTGAAGTTGTTAGTATTCCGGTTATCATAATGTCTCTTTGGGGTGAGACGTCTATCCCTACGCCTTTCCTTAGTTTTGGTAATGGGACCTATGTACCAACGGGGGCTGATCTTTTTTTTTTGGTGCTTTACTTTCCATCTGCTAATCAGGTAGTGCTGATTAACGTAGCTCATCATACGTGGACGTGTTGGTGTGTGTTTGTTTGCGCATGCGCGAAAGCTCTTGCATTTTTCTGTCTGTAAACATGGGAGCATATTTGAGTGTCTTTCTGATACATATCAGTAGCTAGATATACAGATACGTTCGTTTGCAAATTATTACTTAACATCGTGAATTCAACCAGTCCATACACGCTTTAAAGTTGTATACCATCTGCGTCTTCTGCAAACATAAGCTTTCTCAGTTAATACATATTCAACAGAAACCATTTAAGTAATTTTACCCACATACATACATACGTACATACAGCATGCGCGTATAATACATTCACACAGATATAGTGATAAAAATGTGCAGTTAAGAGGAATTAAATACTATTTGGTAATGAGTGAAAGTGTTTTTATAACTATTTACATTTTTCTATCATCTTGGGAGAGTTGAAGGGTAAACAGGCATTAGCAGACGAGAAGTCGTGAAGTTGGATTTGCAGAATCCGAAATTGCTCCTTGTTAGATATTCTTTTTCAGTAAACAGACGCGGCATAAGTATTGTAGCAATCGTTGTCAACCCAGGTTCGTCTTCTTTGTGAATCTTCAATTTTCTAAAATTGGTTCATGGTCGTAATCCCTTTCCCACTTTCCTCCAGTCGTCTGTCGAGTTACTAGGCTTTCTTTCATTCATTTGTTATGTGAATCGACCGTTTCACCTTTGAGTCTTGTCTTACTTGAATCTGCTTCTACTAAGTTAAGTATAGCTTACTTTTACCAGACCACTGAGCTGATTAACAGCTCTCCTAGGGCTGGCCCGAAGGATCAGACTTATTTTACGTGGCTAAGAACCAATTGGTTACCTAGCAACGGGACCTACAGCTTATTGTGGAATCCGAACCACATTATAGCGAGAAATGAATTTCTATCAACAGAAATAAATTCCTCTAAAGATTTCATCAGCCAGCCGGAGACTCGAACTCGGGCCTAGCGAGTGCTAGTCCACAGCTCTACCGACTCTCCCAACGAAGAGCTGATTCTACTTCTCACTTCTCAGTTACCTCATTCATTCTCATCCTCGCTTATCCTTTACTCGCTCCTCTTCTATGTGACTCCATCATGTCCTTCAACATTTTGTGTCTTGTCATAAATCCATTTTATCCGTCTTCAAAGTGTTGCAGTCTTGCTTTCCTCCGAGACTTTCATTTGCTTGTTTTGGGAGGATGTGTTGTGAAGAAAGGGAAGAAAAATGAGAGAAAAGATGCCTAACATAGTGTCTCATTCTCTAAGAAAGGCTCAGTTTTCAGCGCAGACTTTCCCTTTCCAAAAGTTCAGTTTTTGAGAGATATTTGGTTATTCAGACTTGATTTCAGTCGTAAAAATCAGCAAAATGAAAGAATTCCAAGTGACAATAAAAAATACAGCAAATTCAAACACGTCAAAGAACTGATAATAAACAAATTATAGAAAAACAAATAAAAGACAGTATTGTTAAGGTAAAAGGTCGAGCAAAGGAACAAAGGAAAAACCCTAATTGGATGAACCGGTAAGGCAATCAGTGTGACATTAAGGGCATCCTTTTTAATCTCGACCCGACTGACTGACTTCTGAAATACAACGTGACAAATGTTGTCGTTGTAGAGGATATATTGATCACAAAATGTTATATTTTGACTTTGCTGTATTTTTTTCTTTATATACATATGTAAAATATATATACAGCATATATATATATATATATATATATATATATATATATATATATATATATATATATAAATATATATATATATATATATATATATATATATATATATATATATATATATATATATATATATATATATATATATATATATATATATATATATATATATATATATATATATATATATATATACATACATACATACATATACGTACATACATACATATATACCCTCGTGACTAGGCAGTTTTGCTAAAACATAATTATTGTCCAGAATTCTTCTCTACATCTGTCTGCTCATATATTACGGTCCTTATACGATTCTCTATGCTTCGTGACTCATTCATATTTATTTTATTTTAAGTTTCTTCCTCATTTAATTGGCCTGGGAAGAGTTTTGGGAGTTTCCTCCTCCTCCTCTGTGAGCTCATTGATCTTCATCCTCTTATAATCTTTTTCTTCTTCCTCCTCCTCCTCCTCCTCCTCCTCACATGACCTCATCCATTTTCACTCCATCAATCTACTCCAAGACAGTCTCTTTTCGTCCTGGGATTTGTCTTGCTCTCGGCGTTTTACACTCTGTCACGAATCCAATTTGTTTTTCTCTTTTCAATATGTGACAGCGTCCTGTTTCCTCTTTTTTCCCCCAAAGCTTTCTTTCGTCTCCCTTTGACGCTTTCTTTCTCTTCTCTTGCTCTGTCTCTCCTTTTATGTTTGCTCCTGGGATGCCACCCTGCGCTTTGTCTCATACGTAGTCTCTGATTGTGCCTCTCTCTCTCTCTCTCTCTCTCTCTCTCTCTCTCTCTCTCTCTCTCTCTCTCTCTCTCTCTCTCTCTCTCACTTTCTTCAGGACCACACTTTTAAGCAGACATTAGTTAAAAGCAAAATTTTTGTTTGCTAAGGAAGTGTTGTTCATGAAGAACGTTGTAATGTCTCCTTATTCTCGTCATTCTTTTCATCGTGTTTACCCCTTCGTCCTTGGTAGTTATGAGGAAAGACATTTGGTAGAACTCAGCAAAGCGTTTATGAGTTCCATTCAGCAGCAGGGAAAATGTAATCTCATGAGTCAATTTTGGAAGAAGAAGAAAGTTTATCCAGCATCAAAAGTTTTTATGGTTGTTGACGTACCCAAATTTGCTAGAGCAATATCCCTAACTATCTTGTTCTCTAAATCTCCCATTACCCTCTGTTCTCACATCCTGCCATAGCTTTTCTTCTCTCTAAACCCCCTTTCCCCATTTTTCCAGTTCCAGGGGTGTGTCTGTGGTCGGTCTCATCCTTGCGGTTTCTTTGCTGAGAAAAATTCTGATATTCGGGATATATACTACTTGTGTTCGTGATGTTAAGTTTTATAATGCATAAATTATGCATATGAACATGGACATTATGTATTTGAATTCTGACTGTTGTACATAGTGTGTAGTCTACCTCATCAGTCGGTTCTCAGGTTTAAATTATTTGCATTTGTAATTATCTTTGGTGACTTTCCCTTATACTTTTTACGTGAATGCATTTCTTTGTTTCTGTGTATGAATAAGTGTAACGAGAATGCATTTGGAAATTATTCATGTATTTTTGGTTAGCTGCCTTAATGAATTTATCACTAGCATAGCAGTATCCTTACAACACAGGCCACACATTGGTGCTTTAAATTTACATTTTAGGCATTTATGTTGTAGAAGAAATACAAGATGCTAATATCTACGCTTTTAATTACTGGCCCTCTTTGGGAGTTAGTGCTGTCAGTGCACCTCACGTGGTGCACAGTAGGCAGTACTAGTGCTTGTTTGCGGTTTCCTTTCTTGCCCAAGCTGCGTCCACTTATTAGCCTTTCACATTACTTGTAGTTCCGCAGCCTTCTCTTATCTTGTTGTCCAATACCTTCAACTGTTATTTCTTAATACAGCCCTTCGGTTTTCTCCTAGTTCCACCTTTTATCCTTGTACTTCATCTCCTATGTTCATCTCCTGTATTTTCTGGATCTCTTTGTCTCGCTGTCCAACCACTCTTTTCACTGTCCAAAGTGCTAGTGGCCGAAAGTACCCTAGAGCTAGGGTTGACATTCTTAAGTTTCAAAAAGCAAAATCAGATATGACAAATGGCTTTGTTGTGTATTTGTTTTCATCTTTTGACCTCTACTGTGCGCTATTAATCTCCCTTAGTTCCGTTCAATACGCATTCGAGTCATGTAGTCATCGGGAAGGAAAGAATCTGGAACCTTGTATTGGGAAACTTGCTTTAGTTTGAAGCGAGCAGCTACTGAAAAGCATTGTGAGAATTTAGTTTTTGCGAGAGTTTTACAGTTGAAGAAACTCGCTTAATGCGCAGTTCCTGTGTTGTTTGTTTATGCATCCGTAATGAGGTATTCTGAAAGAGAGTCCGGTGCAACTGTAGTTCCCTAATAGAATCTTTGTACAGGAAACTTTGAGTTCGTTTATTTAAATGTTTTATGAATCACATGCGCCTATTTAACAAATGTTTACCGATGTTCTTTGTTCCTTTTCTGAAATCTGCGCACCTCATTAGTTTTCAGAGTTCTTAAAAATTATTTTTCTGAACATCGTAGGCAGCGTCCTGCTTTTCTCTGAAAACGTCTATATTTATCAAAATTAAAGATTTTTTTTTAAATTTTCAAATCTTTGAGTCATAATGCCCGTCATTTTTTTTTTAATCAGACCAATAAGTGGCGATTATTTTTTTTTTACCATGATTTTGTTGCCAGCTAGTGTGGTTGTTTGTGTATGCTCTTACTGTTGTAATTCTCTTTCATCTTTAAAACTATTTTGACTCATTTTCATTATGATCTTTGTGACAATTCAACGTTGTTCGAATATCAAAACAACTTCTCATGTATAACTCTGCTTTAGGTAGTATCATTTAATCAAAGTCGAAATGATTTATTATTTCAGTATCTGATGCTTGGTACTAGCTGGTACCCTTCCCATAAGATTTGCCATTTGTGCTCTAGTGGACGGTGGTGAGGTATTACGGCACCATACAAGGAAAGAGTATTCAATTAGAAGTTAGTACTCATTCCATGATGCCGAATGGGCTTGTTAATTCGTCGGATTATTATTACGAGAGAGACAGGATGGCGCATAATCCTGAGGCTTTTGTTTGTTGTTTCAAAAATAGTAGTTACAAATAAGACCAGCTTTCAACAGTTTTCCTGATTCTCAGATAATGTTTACTGATTCGCTATTCTTGTTTGTGGTCCAGGATAATCCGGGGTCGAGCTGTCTCAAAAGACAAGACTTATTCATCAGTATGGCATTCTTGGGTGATATTTTTTGTTAGAAAGAACACATTATATGTTTACATTAGTAATGAAAATCACGAAAAATTTAATATTCAATGGATTTTAGAAAACTTTGATGTTTGTTTTCGTACATAGATTTCTAAATGCCTCATCTAATAAAAATACATGTTTTGTCATGTTCAGGGTTTGGGTTCATTTTTCTTCGCTGATAAATTCGTTTCTTCTGTCCCATAGGAAATTATTTTTCAGCAAATTTTATCCCATTAGTGTCTTCCCATTAATGCCTTTCCTTATTTTACTTTTTAAGTCTAACCACATGTTACTCCTTCCTTTAACAAATTCCCTTTTTCCAAAAAAATGTCGCCACCACCACCTACATCACTTTGCCTCTTCCACCCCAACCACCTCTCCCCTTTTCCAACACCCGTTCCCCAATTTGACATAATTTTTTTTGCTTGCCATCTCCTACATTATTTTTAAAGTCAGGCAGGGTAAAACCTCTTAAAATTTCAGGTTTCCAGAATTTAGTTGTATATCTTCATGATATCTCGGTATCTGGGACCACCCAGTTTACATCCTCCTTGTACTTAATTATATGTTGACGAAAGAGAAACAATTAACATTACATTTTTTTTTTGCCAAAAACTTTCGTGTATATGTTTTTATGCTGACTGGTTTATGTCATCTTTTTATATTTTATGTACCAAAATATAACTTCCGTATGTTAAGGTATCAGTAATATTAGTTATTTACGTTTTATCAATCACGTGACCTTACTGAAGAATCTCATTTGCATGAAAAGAAACAAATAGCAATACAATTATATGTGTATATATATATATATATATATATATATATATATATATATATATATATATATATATATATATATATATATATATGTGTGTGTGTGTGTGTGTATGTGTGCTTAAAAAATCACAGTAGATGCACGTGACTTCAGTGTATAAGCGAATCCCACAGGAAAAAGACAGGCAGAAGTTCAGTACCAAGCGCTTTCACGTTTATTGATGCATCGTCGGGGCACGAATGAGACACAAATATGAAGAAGGTTACAAAGTAAACAAAAAGAACAAGAATAACAGATGGTCAGTTGTCAAAGGGTAATAAACAGAAAGTTAGTCCAGGATAATCCGGGATCGAGCTGTCACAAACTGAACCTAAGACCCAACAAAATGAAATACTAAAGTTTAGGCTTACAAAATCCAAAAACAGGTATAATCTTGAATACCAGATAGTTAATTGCCAGGGGTTGAAAAGAAAAGGTTAATCCACGGCAAATCTGGGATCACGCGGTCACAAACTAATCCAAATATATACTTAACCATAAGGCAAACGGAATCTTACCCATTCAAATTGCAGCAACATGTATAAAAATTAGTATTAATTTTGCTTATATTTATCAATAACTTTTTTAATTTCTTTCTTCCTCTATGGTAAATTTTATAGAAGGGACTAAATTTACCGTAGAGGAAGAAAGAAATTGTAATTTGAATTTTCTTGATGTAACTGTCCATAGACATGATAGAAATTTCACCTTTTCAGTCTTTCGAAAATCAACTAACATTGCCTCTTTTGTTCATTATTATTCCAATCACCATCCGAATGTTAAATTCTCTGTTTTCTCTGGAATGTTCTTAAGGGCTTTACATGTTTGTAGCCCGCAGTTCATTGATGCTGAGATCAAAACAATTTGAAACTTAAATACCCAAGGACCTTTGTAGATGTAGCATGCAAAAGAGACAGGAAAACATTTTATTTAACTAATAACAAACTTGAATTCAGCAAGCATAATATTCTCAAATTACCGTACGATGAAAGGTTTTTACAAATTCCTAGAATTTTAAAGCTTTTCAACATAAATGTTGTTTTCATTGATTTTAATGTTAAGAGTTTAGTGATAAAAAATTCTCCTAAAGATGTTTCTGGCTGCATCCATGAAATTCCTTGTAAAAAATGTGATAAAATATATTATGAACAAACTGGAAAACCACTTTCTGTGAGAACTGGCCAAATATCGAATGCATTATTCGTACATATGAGAGATTTAGATCATCCTATTAACTGGAGTAAAGCAAGACCTTTAGTCCCGTGCAATGACAAGTTAAAAGGAATATCATTGAATCTTGCATTATTAAGTCAAATAATGAAAGTGTTCTAAATTTAAGTCTTGGTTTATTTAAACTTGATGCTTTAATAATTAAAAAAAGTTATTGATAAATATAAGCAAAATTAATACTAATTTTTATACGTTTCTGCAATTTGAATGGGTAAGATTCCGTTTGCCTTATGGTTAAGTATACGAGTATATTTGGATTAGTTTGTGACCGCGTGATCCCGGATTTGCCGTGGATTAACCTTTTCTTTTTAACCCCTGGCAATTAACCATCTGGTATTCAAGGTTATACATGTTTTTGGATTTTGTAAGCCTAAACTTTAGTATTTCTTTTTGTTGGGTCTTAGGTTCAGTTTGTGACAGCTCGACCCCGGATTATCTTGGATTAACTTTCTGTTTATTACCCTCTGACAACTGACCATCTGTTATTCTTGTTCTTTTTGTTTACTTTGTAACCTTCTTTATATTTGTGTCTAATTCGTGCCCTGACGATGCGTCAATAAACGCGAAAGCGCTTGGTACTGAACTTCTGCCTGTCTTTTTCCTGTGGGATTCGTATATATATATATATATATATATATATATATATATATATATATATATATATATATATATATATATATATATATATATATATATATATATATATATATTACGTGGGTCGGTCGGTCGGTTATTTACTTTAGCACTCGGTTAATTGGAACTATATTATCTTGCTCTACCTAACAACCACGTAACTCTGCCAATTAAGACCCAAACAAAGCTCAGAACGACAGATAATGAAATGGATAAGGTCGCCAGCTGAAAACTAGTATTACAGAATATAAGTTTATTATACAACCACGTGGATTAATTAAACTACTGAAAACTAGTTTCAACAAAAGTAAAATAAAATTAAAATGGATTATTTACAGGGGCTAACAGTAGCTCATAATATCAGTCCTAATCAGGACAGATACCTCAGTGCTAAATGAATCGCAACAGTTTAAATAAACCTCTTCAAACGCTCTTATGGAGCAGCTGAGGGAATTTCCAGGCGCAAGGTATATACACACATTTGAAAAATAAGTATGCAGATAACAATCTTGCAATAAAGAACCTCTCACTGGTAATGAATTAATCGCAAGGGATGAATCTTATATCAAGAATAGTGCTTTCAACACCACGGAGGGTGAGTGTTGTGATTTCACTAGACAACAATGAATACACTTAATATATGATTTCATAAAGGGAATATGCTTTACTAGGGGTTCTTAGTTAGGGACTTTTTAAGAGATTTAAACAAGAAAAGTGAGAGATTCAGTTGAAGAGAAGGAAAACTGCGAGTAATTGTCACAATCCGACTTCCCGCTGTGTTAAATAATGCAGTGATCAACTGATCACTGCATTATTTAAGCTAGGAATAACAGTCATCCCACGTGATGGAGACAAAGGGGGAGAAGTAAAGAGTGCTTAGAGAAAGCACTGAGAACATCCGTTTGCTATGTTAGCAGGGCTGAGAGTCATTGATGTCGGATTGGCTTGGGTCGCGTGAATTGCTTCGTCTTCGAGACTCCTCTCCCAAGCATACTTTGGAGAACGATCGTGGGTATCATCTGGAAAATGACAAAGAATCACCAGTATAGGTCAAAGAAAATTGGGTTTTATGGACAGTATATCTAAGGTCTGGCCTAGTCTGTGAAGTTTGAGTTTAAAATTCCCATCCTTCGGTTGGTTGGCGAGTTTAGTTTGAAAACAACTCCTGCTTCTTCCCGCTCTCCTCTTTCTCATATGAGAAATCTACGTTGTGTTCCTAGCTTTAAGAGAAAATTAGTTTACTATTCTACTAAGAGGCTAGGAAGAGAGGTCGAACAGCAATATTTATAAAAGTATATACATATATATATATATATATATATATATATATATATATATATATATATATATATATATATATATATATATATATATATATATATATTTATAATTTTACCACCAGCCAAGCTGCAACCTTAGGAGAGTGCCACAAGCCCGAAGACCCCAATAGGGAAAGCAGCACAGTATAGAAAAGGGAATCCTGGTGTAAAAATTAAACAATATTTTTGAGCAATAGCATGTAAAACAAACAATATAAAATAATTAAATAATGAAATGAGACCTAAGTGGGTTTGCTTATCCAAAAAAAAATCATTTAGATCCAGTTCGAACTTCGGAAGTTGCAATACAGTAGTTAACTGCATGACCTTGAAGATCATTCTGTTGGTTGGTCACTGTTGGTATAGTGCTTCTAGAAGTCAATATGGTATTAAATCCCACCATAGAAGAGTCAAGATTGTTATAATTAATTCTGTGTATCATGCTGCTTGATGCAGTGCATAGTCTTGGAAGATCTCAATGCAGAGGATGAACAGAATTTATACAGCACGCGCACTTACCGATATTACCAGATATTTACATGATTTAAAAAGAAATGTAATTGAACTCAAGTTTTTTTTCAGTTTAAGATGATTCAGCTTCTGAAGACCCAACCGAGGATCAGTCTTTAAAGCATGTTAGAAAGAAAAGATAAAAAACATTGGCCTGGATAGACAGATCTTCAGATGTCTTGAAAGGTTGTATCAGTCTACCAGTGTTTTGTGAAATTGTATAACAGGTGGTACGGGTATGTCTCTCAAAACTGAATTTGCAATAAAGAAAGACAAGTAGGGTTTTAAATGAGTTTCATGGATTTTACGAAACATTGTCAGTGAAAAGATCTAGTGCATGAGATGGCTTGACCCAGTGGCTTAGACCTGCTTAAAAAATCATACTATCTTCCGTGCACTACTGTCAGTTACTGTATATCTCTTGTTATGAGATTCATCAGCCACATGTTGGATCTCTGCACATAAATGAAAATCTTTAAGAGCAACAAGCTTGTTTTTAAGACCAGCTTACATATTGTGATAACTGCCTTTTGTCTAAATGTGAGAATGAGGGCCTCATTAACACGGTAAAAATGAGCACTAAAGTCAAAACCAATCAGACGAAATTGTTGACAAAAATTAAAAGAACTCTGCACCACGCTGTAAATTATAAGAAGAACATCACAGGGACGAGGCCTATGTAAAAACCAAAATGCTGTTTAGGTAACAGATGATTAACTTCAGCATAAAGGATCGATCAGATGTTTTACCAGTAGACGTTCACTTTTAGGTAATACTGGATGTAATTTGGCAGGGCATGGGATGTCAGTTCCACATTGGGCTAAGTAAGCATAATTACTAGTCCAGCAACACACACACACACTATATATATATATATATATATATATATATATATATATATATATATATATATATATATATATATATATATATTATATATATATATATATATATATATATATATATATATATATATATATATATATATATATATATATATATATATATATGTATATATTATATACACATGTATGTATGTATGCAATTGTGTGTATTGTAGCTTTGGCAACTATACTTTTGCTTAACATAATCTGAGAGATCCATTTAACAGTGATTCCTTTTATCACTTGCCGGTATAAGTAGTGGATAATTTATTTAGGATGTAAAGATTCTACTCTGAAATTAACCTTATAATTTTTAGGCAGAAAATTGTATTATTTCATCCGATAACTAAAATTTCTAAGAACGTGAAGTGGGTGGGAAAAGGACCAACTTCCACTTCACCATTTTTTAACATCACCCGTCTCTTATGGTAGTTTCAAGAGATGAAATTTTATGCCCCTGGTACGTGGGCTTAGCGTTTACTTTTCCCTTCTTTCGGGCAAAGTAGTATTTGCCTTGAGCCTCGTAGTTTATTGGGTTGTGTGAAGAGACACAGCTAAGACCCGGATAAAATACATACGCGGGAAAGGATATTGAATGCGTTATGCAAGAACTTTCTTCAGGGGTGTGGTTTGAATTTAGTTGTCATGCCTGTATAATGTATGGACATAGTACAGCATATACGTGTAATAGTTATATTAATCGTGGCATAATTGTTTATATGATTATTTCTAAGTGGAATATGAAGGATATTCTTATAAATTACTGAATTGACAAATATGTAACAGATGATGACGAAGTCTGAACACAGAGCGTTTATCTGTAAAGGTAGTGAAGTCTTTGGTTAGAGACTTCTTGTGTCTGACCACGTCGACAGTCGCATGTTTACTAAATGAGTCTCAGGGAGCTGTCATTTCTTAAGTATGGTACACATTGGCCTCGTGATATGCCAAGAACATATGAGAACACATGTGTAAAATATGTCGCCACTTACACATATTTACTGTGTATATCTGGAAAGATACGGAGGTTACCACTTACAATTTATTCTTTAATCAAGTTCCAGTGAACTCTGTATCATCTGTAGTAAAAAACTATATTATTAAATTGATTTTTTGTGATTATTATGAAAAACCATAATTAGTTTCCAGTATGTGTGGAGTTTGTGTGAGAGAGATTGGCAGGAGGACTCATCGGGGAGACGCTGCCTGGACAGGTACACATATTGCATTTTTATAATAAAATCAAGAAATATGAAGATCGGGTCTCATTTCATCCACCACCTATAACACACACACACACACACACACACATATATATAGATAGATAGATAGATAGATAGATGATTTGTATGTGGAGTGGTATAACAGTAATCGGTTTTCAAAAACAGGGTACTTTCTAGGCTTTGTAAGCCTTCCCGTTCTCCTCTCTCAACGCCACCGAATTATAAACTCATTTCATCACCCTATTTTTTCGTTTTTTATACATAACCAACCCATCTCATTTCCAAGTTTCTCTCCGTTTAAAAGTTTAAAGTTTATGTGTGAGCAGGCAGAGGCAAGTAACATATTTATATGAACAAAAGGTACTTCTAGCTTAAAAATTCTGTGATGTTAATTTACTGATGTAGTCTACTATTGAATGCTTTAGAGAACTATAGTGTATTATACATTCACTTGGAACTGGGATGGCAAGTCAACCCCTGGAAACACTGCATTTTGACTAAAATTGGTTGATTGTTTAAAAAATAAAACGGTTTTAATATCAGTAAGATGTCATTTATTTCAAGACTTCCTTATGCCTGGTTTAGCAAATACTATTTCGAGAACTAATGTAGGTGTTTCGATGTAAGTAGGTGAAAATATTTATAGAACACCAGATGATTTAAATAAGTAAATCAGAGGAGGGCACAACATTGCGTTACTCTCCTTGAAGAGTTAGTATGATTTCTGCCACTAAAAGTCATCAAATCTTCGTACATAACAACCAAATGAAGATTTTCTGGAGGTGCCGACCATTGAATTCCTTCACCACCTTCTCTTCAAAATCAGACAGATCGGAACAAACATGATCCCCTCGGCGAAGATAATATGAAGTTTATAAAAAGTCGTGTTACCCTGGACTAGGTTTATTTCTGTCGATCGCTCTCCAAGGATATGCGTTATTTGGCTACTGTTCTACCAGACTTTGGAATGATCTTTTCTGCATATATGCACCGCCCATTTGTTGGGGATCCACTGAGATGTTTATACCTATTGTATTCAACTTTCAGGATAATCAATAGAATCTTCATCATTACATTATCAGTCGCATAAGGTTGTTTTTATTTCCAAGTTCTTTCAAGTATGAAACAGTTTTTTCTCCATTTTTTAAGAAACCAGGAAAAGTAAAATAATACTCACCGGGCACGTCGACACTTTATCTTTGTACATTCGAATCATTCGAATTATGTGATTTCATCGTAAACTTTTGCGACACTTTAATATTTTGTATATTTGGTGACAGATACACTAACAAGAACATTCAGTACCTGATTATCAACCATCGCCATAAGTGTGTGTATTTTATTTGAAGTTTTTATAGTTAATTTTGATTAGCTGAAAAAAATCTAGATTGATATTGGAAGAACCTGAAAATCAACTTTGGTGGCAAAATAAAAAATGACCATAAAAATAGTCCAGGATCTCTGAGATGAATGATGTGCCTTGCAGGTTTCATTAAATGTGTATATACCTGGTATATATCTAACCAAAAAATTTTCTTACTTGATTGTTAAAACAAGAGAGAGAGAGAGAGAGAGAGAGAGAGAGAGAGAGAGAGAGAGAGAGAGAGAGAGAGAGAGAGAGAGAGAGGCTTCACTGTCTCGACAATCCCCCACTAAAACAACTCGAAACACATTGGAAGCCATTTACAAAGATTTCCACGTCCGACCTTCAGACGATAAAGTTTTCATACGTCTTCCTTTAAGCTGATTTCGGTAACCTCCACTGGCTGATCCTGTCGTACCATATTTGTAGCAAGGTTACTCGAAAAAGAAAATCCTTTCTTTCAGGAGTTGAGGAAACTCTTAGGGAAAACAAAATGTTAAAAAAACAGCACAATTTAGAAACTACTTTGATAATATAGTGAGGAAGACATTTAGTCTGTTATTAGTTGCAAGATGTACAAGGTTTCATGCAAAGTCATTTGAAAATAACAGAACTATAAAAGCTATTGGGACTAAATAAAAATAAAGGAATAAGATATTAAAGACAATTTTGTTAATCCTTTAGCCATGTTGTAACACCGGGAGAAATGGAGAGAAGACTCTATCACAAAAAATTAGTGAAAAGTAAAGAAAACTAAACTCATCAACGTCACTGGAGGAGGAGATCATTTGTGTTTACGCAAGGGATTTTAAATTAAAAAAAAAGGAGAAACCAGAAAAATCCTAGTTGGAGAAGTGTCAACAGGGAAATCACTGTGACAACAAAATCATTCTGTTGACTCTTAGCCAGACTGACTCTTTCGGAAATGTCAACTCTATATGTGATTGTAGATATGTTGCAGACAGTACATACATATTATTATACCGCTTTTGTTCATTTATATTCAGTGGCTGCCTTTAACATTTATTGCGAAGGGCATACCACCAGTGGCCTAAACATACCCTACTATGAGATTCAGAGGCGTCGTGCACGGTTTTTTTTTTTTACTCCTTATCAAAGAATCGGATGAAGGTGAAAGTTGGCATATGAATATTTCACAACCATACATTTTATTTTCTAACATCATCTTGTACCTATGACTTATAGTTTTAGCTGATCATAGAAGAACACACCACTTTCTGTAGTCAGAGACATTAAAAAGTCATTCATGGCTTAGAAGACAGTAATGACGTTTACCTGTGACGTTACAAATGGCTCCACCCTCTAAGCTACGTCATAATTCAGGATAATACTGAATTATCTCATGAAGTTTAAGAATTGAATTACTGACGATGAAAATACATTTCTCAAGTAGTTGCAAAAGATGCTAAATGATCACCAATGATCAAATAAATAAACCTGAAGGCCAAAATTATACATTCTGCTACTATTACTACCACTATTGCTGTATTTCCACGGCAGCATAGATGCCCCGCCCACATCAGAATCTTTCAGCTATTCATAAAGACTTTGCAAATGTTTCTTTATTGTGTAATGGGTCCTGGCCTCCCAGAATTCCGGGTTTTCATTTGAGAAATGTATAAAGTAATTTTCCAAGTTAAATATGCAGTATTGCAAATGAGGGAACAAACTCATGCATTCAGGGAAGGAGTCCTGTCAAAGCAGTGACTGAAATGTCGTAAGTTTTGGTAAGTTTTCAGCAGTTCTCATCCAGGCAAATAAATGAAAGTTCATACCGTTATAGCCTTGGACATCACATATTGATTTATTATCTATATGTAACTATGTTTTACTTTATTGTAATAAAATCATCATTTCTATTGGCGATGGAGCTGAGCATTATTACCCTTATGAAACAGTACTATATGGCACAAACCTGAGAAAGAACGTGCGAGCGAATGTTTTGTTTTATTTTTTGGTATTTAGAGTTTCGTTATTCATTTCGTTTTTCATTTTAAATTTTCTTTTAGCCTTTTATCTTATTTCATTTTACTTATCCTTAATTCATGGGTGACAGGGCATGACAATGGGTAGACATGCCAGTTCCAGTCACCCTCAAGCATATATAATTACCGATTATCGTAGGAAACGTAGCTGACCTGAGGAAATCAGCGATGACTCTGAGGGGGAACAAGGGTTGCCATCGTTCCTTTTTCCTCTATCATTGTTACTATTGGTGTGGGTATATCTTAAAAATATTTCAAATGAAATGTATTTTACTTTTACTCTGTGTATTTGTAATTCCCTTTAAATGTACAAATGAAACACCAAAACTATTCATAATCTATTTACAAATCACAATCATCATCACTATCAAGGAAAAAGATCATCATCATCCTCATCATCACTGACTAAATTAATGATGACTGGATCCACGTAAGTCTCCCGGATGTTGTCAATTCCCAGTACTCCTCCTCAAAATGACGTGATTGTCTAACTGCTCCTGCCCACACTCCGGGGTAGCAGAAAGCCTTGCCTCCTCCAACCTGGCCTGCAAGTCAGACCGCGTAAATCGACGGAGCGATGAACGCATTTGCCTCTTCATATGACCCCACACCTGTTCAATGGCGTTTGAGCTCTGGGTGAGCGGGTGCCTGCGCACAACTTCGTGGCCCCACTCCCGGATGATGTTATCCACCACATATCTCCTTTCCGGACGATTCTTTTGGCAAACGAGCAACAGCTCAGATTTTGTGGCCAAAGGTGGGAACGATATCCTACGCTGCTCCAGCCACCTGTCGAGAAAAGTTAATTAATCATTATTAGAGTGGAAATAGACCATAGAATGCTAATTTACATACCGTTATTACTGTATCATTAAACTATGATTTGATATTGTTTCCATCAAGAATAATTTACTGACTTCACACAGTTAATAGAATATTGAATCATATGAAATTTCCAGTCAAGTCATTAACTTTAATGCGTGTGTATACGTATTTCATGATGTATATATATATATATATATATATATATATATATATATATATATATATATATATATATATATATTGTGATTTATTGTAATTACCTTACGAGATCCGCCTTTCTGTTTGCTGACGTAGGGCATCGACTCTCCTCGGTTAGTGTGCTGTGATATGGTGCATTATCTAGCACAAGAACCGATGGCTCCGGAGGGACGGTAGAAGCTGTGTCGAAGCCACTGTTCGAACAATTTGGCATTCATTTCGCCATGATAATCTCCTTGATTGGACTTAGCGGGGTAGCACAGATACGAGCCTTCAATGAAGCCTTCATTGGTGCCAGCAGCTACCACCACAAATCGTTCACCTTCTCCTGGAGGGGACCTGACGGCTGTAAGAGGGACTGGTGATATCCTGCGTGGTGTCTGCCCATTCCCTGCTATGGGTCATTCTAGTGGTGGAACCAAGTTTCATCAACGTACACCACCTTCCTTCCGTCCTCCTGAGGCGTCGTAGATCCCAGAGCATTAATTGGCGGCAAATTATATCCAGAGACTCCTTCCTCACATACATTTTCCGTTGTGTAGTTTTATACTTGAATCCCAGAGAATGCAGGAGGCGGATTACTGAACTCGGTGATGTCCTTTCTGAGATAATGCCAGCTGTTTTAAGGTCCATTGTTAGAGAGCCAACCGTAAAATACTCCTTCTCATCAAACTTTCTGTGGATAAAGCGACGAATCGCACCAACAGTAAAGTTATCAAAGGCGGATGGTGCTGATGAAACTGGTGTTACTGACGATGGTGAATGACATGAACTGGAGGTACGGAGGCTGACTTTGGCCCTTACTGCCCCTGCAGTCATGCCCAAAACTTGTCCAACGCGGTCATAAGGCCTTAAAGGACAGAAAAGAATATATATAATTATATATATATATATATATATATATATATATATATATATATATATATATATATATATATATATATTAAAGCAATTATACATTGATTATGGGAAAACAACAAATCTTAAATCAGATGGTCCATTGCTGTACTGATAACTTGAATACATTACTGGTTGTATTTAGCTTTCCCAAAAATCTTCTCAGAACAATAATAATTCTATAAAGACTGAACAATCCTTTTACACCTCTCTCTCTCTCTCTCTCTCTCTCTCTCTCTCTCTCTCTCTCTCTCTCTCTCTCTCTCTCTCTCTCTCTCTCTCTCTTCACTACATAATGGGTACTCAATGGAAATGTTCACAATTCAAAAAGGCATTGCAATAGTTATATTTTTTTTCGCAAAATAAAAATCAGACTGGAAGTAATTACGTAATCTGGAAATCGATTTCTTACCTGTTCAAGGAGTAGTAAGTACTACCACGGTTTTTCTCTCCCGTATACAAGGTTGCAAGCCGCAAGGCAAATGCAGTTTTGCAACCACGGGGACAATTCCAAATCTTATTAGCCATTCTTTGATCTTTTTGACAGGTAAGGGTTTAAAGCTGACGAAACCAAGTGAATGAGTTTGTAAGGTTTATGGGCGGGACTAAATTCGTCATAGATTGTTTACTCTACCTACGTCATAAACGTTTGAGGATCCTTGCCACGTATATCCCTGGATACGGCATTGGCAAACCAATTTTACTTTATAAAAATGAAAACTATCGAATTTCATTACTAGATATATTTCTCGATATATTTGTATGGTTGTGAAATATTAATATGCCAACTTTCACCTTCATCTGATTCTTTGATAAGGAGTAAAATAAAAAAAAACCGTGCACGACGCCTCTGAATCTCATAGTAGGTGATTTCATTTTGAATGAAATTAAATCATTTTAACACTAGTTTGTGAGCGTGATCACAAGTCTAAAGGTAACAGAGCTCTTTTCCAGAGAGAGCGTAAAGCGATCGATCCCATAGCGGGCATTGCGAACGACTTGGATGGTCTCATGAAAAGTGTCATCTCTCTGCTGATAAAGGCAATGCATTATCACATGGTAGTTAGTTGACTGCACCCCCTCGACGTGGGACCACCTTGACGTGGTGAGGGGGTACCCTTGAACCCCTGGAATTTGTTCCCGTGTTAAAGTCCAAGAGTCCTATATACAGTTACTTAATTACTTAGGGTAATTTTTGTGGAATTTTCCACTTTTGGTAAAATTTATTGGACCTGATAGATAGGAAAAGGTATCATAGCTGGGACTGGGTTTACTTCTGAAGCTAATAGTGGGAACTGTGGTAGTATTATCAACTTTCTGATAATGTTTGGACCTGAGAGATATCACATTGATATCTTAAGGGCAGAACACGACAGTCGGGTTTGACTTACACTTGGGTCGCCTTAATTGTGTTGTACCATTCCCTGTGGGATAGGATAGGGGAGTCAGCTCTTACTGGTGCCATTGGTGGAAGAATAATTCCATGGAAGTCTGATGATATCTTTAAGTTTTTAAATTTACTTAATTTTTTTATGGAACTTGATCTTTATGAATAGAAGTAAAGTATCAAGCAGCCCAGGGCTGCTTGATACTTTACTTGATGATACCTTTTCAGTACAGATGACGAACTCTGTACCCTCCTCTGACGACCTATGTTTGGCAAAGGTTATGAAATCACCTAGTGCAATTACACTGGAACCCTATGCTCCAACACGACGCAAAGGGAAAGTTACCTGAAAAATATGTGAAATAGGACCCGGTATATTTGAAACCTTTTATGATAGGTATTTGACCTTGAATCTGGAAGATTGTATTTGTGGCTTTTTAATGTGTACAGAGACATTGTGAAGTGTTGTGGCCAAGAGCTTAAGATGTCATCTGAAGGCCGAGGGAAACTGAGAGTAGAATCGTCCCCAGCAAAAGAAAGTGAAAAAATTTAAAGCATTATTGCATCTTGGAGGAGTTAAAGTAGACTGCTTAGTACATGCTTTTTGGAATCACTCCAAGGGAATAATATTTACACCCCAACTGATGACATACTCAGAAGAGAAACTTTTAGAAGAATTAAAAGATCAAGGTGTGATTAGAAGTGAAAGGATGAAGAAGGTAATCAATGTAGCCTTAGTTCCACCGCTAAATTAGATTATTACATTCAGTTCTACCTGCTTACCTAATGTAATAAAAGCAGCATGGTTAAGGTTTAAAGTTAAGTAACATATCCCGAGACCAAGGAGATGCTTTTATTGTCAAGAATATGGTCATATGGTGGGGCCTTGTAGGCAGAAGCTACAATGGAAGCCTGCCACATTTGTAAAGTGTAGTGAACCAGAGCATGGTGTATGTTATAAAGGAGCAAAGTTTATACATTGTGGAGAGAATCATCCATCCTCTTCACAAAAGGAGATACAGACCTGAAGGGTAACTGGATGCATCACATTTACTGAGGCAAGACAGAAAGTTTTAAGCCAGTATGTTACACCAGGAATATCCTTTTTTAGTATTGCTGCTAACCATAGAAGAAATGTAAATGCTACCAGAAGTGCTTCCTTTGGTAATACAGTGGGGAGATCAGTAGTGATGTACTCGTGCCTCTTTGGAGGCTGTACCAGTAATTTCTGGAACGCCTGTCACTTTGAAGGATGCGCCAGTTGTTTGTGGCACTCTTGTCTCTTCGGAGGCTGTGCCAGATATGCCTGGCACTCCCAACATTCTGGAGACTGTACCAGTTGTACTTGTTGTGTCAGCCTCTTTGGAGGCTGTATTACCTGTATCTGGTCCTTGTATCTCACTGGAGCTTCAGAGGATGCACAAATTGTATGTGACACTTCCACCTATCCTCAGGCAGCCCCAGCTTTTTCTGGTGCGCCTGAGCTTGATATTTTTTGGCAAAGATGCTGTAATAGGTGCCCAACACCTATAATATTGGGGAGGCTCTGCCATCTTCAGCAGGTTCCTCCTCCATGGAAACGGCATCACCATCAACTTTGGAATGTATGGCAGCCATAAACAATCATTCTTCTTTCAGAAAAAAGCAGGAGAAGTAGTAAAGTAAAATCACTGGAAAGGGGCTCCAGTCTAACGGTCTCAAAACCTAAGTAAAATTCATTCAATTTCTCCAGAACTGTCGGGATTAAGAGCGAATTGGGAAGAACTAAGGCTGCTCATATCATAAGTGTCTCCTGTGTGTATAACTTTACAGGAGACTATAATTGGTAATAATATGTGTCTGAGCCCGTGACATTCCCTGTATGAAATAAATATAGGAAGCCATAGGGGTGAAGCATTATATATTTGTAATGACACCCCCACAAAATCCTATTAATATCCAGTTTACACTACAAGTGATAGGTGTGCTGATCTGTATGCAAAGAAAATATGCAGTATGCTCTCTTTATCTGCCACCTAGTGAAGTCTTCCCGACATAAGAATTTAAATCCCTTATTCAACAGCTGCTGCGTCTGTTATTCTGGGAGATATGAATAGTAAAAACCCTCTTTGGGGATGATGATATTACCAATCAAAGAAGAAATTGCCACTGTTCCATCATCAAAAGGGGGAAATTGTGGAATCCTAAACTCAGGGAGCCTACACATTTTCATGTTCAAACAGGCACATTTACAGCAATTGACTTATCTGTATGCAGTGATGACTGCGTTATTGACTTCAGATGGAGAATGATAAATGATAGATTTACCGGCAACAATTGTCATTAATATATCAACAAATCCTCATCTTCAAGGCTACCTAAGTGGAACATTGGTAAAGCTGATTGGGCAAAATTTCAGGAAGACAGCTCAGAAGAAGACTCCGCTGAAGATTTTCCTTGTGTAGATGATGCCCCTGGTTTTTTCAATACAGTTATATTTTTGGCTGGCCTGCAATCGATACCTAGGACTTCGGGCATATTTATCCGCTAACCAGTTCCCTGATGGACTCATAAATGCCAGGTAGCTCATAGAACTGTGAGGTGAGCTTTCACCAGATATCGTAGACAAAAAGGTGAGTATTAACATATTTAATTTTGAGAACCAAGACCTTATATCTGCATGGAAATTAAAATGGCACAAAACGAATCTTGTACAATGTTTGCATCGTTATTAAATTTAAGAACACCCCTGGCTTTACTTAGGAAGAGATTTAGCAAAATATCAGGCAAATTTACTCCTTGTCAACCTCCTGTTATCAAGAGGAGTATGAAGTAGCAGATCTCCAGTTAGTGTCAAATGAGTTTTTAATCATTTTGCTAACGTTGCAAAGAAAAATTATGAAAGACCCAAGGCAGCTCAAAGAAGGCTAATGGAACAAGTAGAAATTAATTTTAATACACTTAGGAATGAACAATACAATGTGCCTTTGCTATGAGAAAATTTTAATTAGCCTTAAGTAAGTGTAGTGAATTAGTTCCTGTACTGCATGATATAACATGCTTAATGATTAAGCATACACCATGAAATACCAGAGTTCTTATTTATCCTTATTAACAGAATTTTTTGAGAACATATCTTCCCTAAGCTATGGGAGATGTTAAAATTACTGCCATTTGTGAAAGCAGGAAAAGCCCCTTTTAAGACAGAGAATTACTGTCCCATTGCACTGCCATAATGTCTGTGTAAGATCATGGAAAGAATGGTGAATACACACTTGTTGTGTTACTTGGAACGTGGTAAATATTTATATGCTGCTCAGTGTGGCTTTTGAAGTATGCACTCCTCAACTGATGTGCTAGTTCGAATAAAATCTTCAATATGTGAAGCTTTGGCCAACAGATAGCATCTTGTCACTGTTTTCTTTGATCTTGAGAAGGCTTATGATACAAAATAGGGATATGGCATACTGAGGGTTCTTTATGAATGTAACCTAAGAGGCAATTATTTTTTTCTTAAATAGGCAATTTCAGGTTCAGGTAGGAGCAACAATGTAAGATGTATTAAACCAAGAAGAAGGAGTGCCACAAGGAAGTGTTCAGGTGTAACCTTGTTCGCAGTAGCAATCAATGGGGTATCCAAAATAATTCCCCAGATGTAACTTATACTCTTTTTTTTTTATTGATGACCTTTCAATATCTTTTGCGGCAACAAGTATGACATTGGCTGAACGTTGCCTTCAGTTCTACATTGATAATGTAGTAAAGTGGATTGAGATGAATGGTTTTAGGTTTTCAACCAGTAAAATGATAACCATGCATTTTTGCTGTATAAGAGGATTCCATCCTTATCCAGATTTGTTCATATATGGGAAAAGAATTCCATGTGTTGGTGAAACGAGGTCTCTTGTGTTGATTTTTATGTCAAGCTGACTTGGATTCCACATCAGAAATATATTAAGGCAAAATGCTTGAAAGCAATGAATCTGCTGAAAGTTTTGTCCCACGCTTCGTGGGGTGCTGACCAAACTCAAATGTTGAGAGTATACAAAGCGTTGGTGTTTTCAAAATTAACTTATTGGTGTGAAGTGTACACCTCAGTAAAGTCTATTAGCCTTAAAATGCTTAATTCAAATCATTATGGAAAAGTAAGATTGGCTACAGGAGTATTTAAGTCGTCTCCTGAGGGTATGCTTGGAGATGCTGATGAGATGCCTCCGGATCTTCATTATCAGCGTCTGCTGGTTCGGAGCTGGTACAGATTTCAGAGGCTCTTAAGTCTTTAACGAGCACTTGTATCAGAAATGAAAGGCACTGGCAATTCTATGAGAATCACCACATTTTCACACATTTGCTTCTAGAGTAAAACACATCACCCATCAGTTAAACATGCCAAGGACGAATACTTTACCGGCTAGGTATTTGGTTAACCCCCCAGAAATGTCCAATGAGGCAGTGAAACAAATATTTATAGATTTTTTATCCCAGCACAATAACTCTGTTGCAGTTTTTACAGATGGCTCAAAGTCAGATGCTGACGTCGGCTTTGGAGTGGTCTTTCTTGATATAGAAAGAAGTGGGAGATTATCGTTTGTTGCATCTATATTTACAGCAGAACTGCATGCATTTTGAAAGGCCTTAAAAGAAAGTTTAACTCAAAATAGAAGTAGTTTTACCATATATTGTGGCCCATTATGGAATGGCTGTTGTTAGTTTAAGGAAGAGGTAAAGAAGCCTGTTTTTGCTGGGTGCCTTCCCATGTTGGGGTGGTTGGGAAAGAGCAAGCTGATCAACTTGCTAAGTCACCAGTCACCTCCCCAGAAACCATAAGAAGCCTACAACCATATAGGAATGTATATCCTCTTGTAGGTCATAAAGTGAAAAACCTTTGGCAGCCCCTTTGGGAAAATAGTGAAACAAACCAAAAGGTGCGTAGTATTACATCGTCACTATCTCCTTGGTCATATCCCCATACGATAAGGAAACTAGCAACGGTATTTTGCCAGCTAAGGATTGGACATACAAGACTCACTCATGGGTTTTTGATATCTGGTGAAAATCCTCCATTCTGCAACTTCTGCATTTGCCCTTGGCTGTGAGACATTAACTGGTCGAATGTCCCAGTCTTGGGACTCTCAGACAGGTTCCTCTCTTGGGGATGTAACAGAGAAGGACATTCTATCCTTGCTACAGTTCTCAGGGGATTGTAAAATAGATCAGTTATGTATCTTTGTTTGGAAGGCGCGCCTCCTCAACAAGTTTTATATCATATGTGTATACAGTATGTTTGTATGCATGTATAGTATATATGTATTTGCAGATGTGGTTTTTATATATATATATATATATATATATATATATATATAAATATAAATATAAAATTTAGATATTTCTTTTGTGAAACTCCTTTTAAATTTATGTATTTAATTATATGCGTATGTAAAGTATTTATAGATTTACATTTCTACACACACACACACATATATATATATAGAGGTATATATGGATATATATATATATATATATATATATATATATATATATATATATATATATGTATATATATATATATATATATATATATATATATATATATATATATATATATATATATATATATATATATATATATATATATACAGTATATACTATATATATGTATGATATGTATGTATGGTTAATGAGTGCTCTAAATGCATAAATTCTGTGAAATTGAGTGTTAATGCCCCAAAGACTTAATATATGGTTTTCAGCAATAGCAAGAACGATGAACTGCCACAGAATCATTTTAACATTAATGATACTGCAATTTAGTATGTAAAAGAAATTAAGCACAGATGGTTTCACCCTCACCCCTAATAACAGTGATGACAATCATGTTGCAAACTTGTGCAGGGGTTTGTTCATTAGAGCAAATATGTTACTGCAAAACTTCTCAGAATGTACAGCTGTGCATTTTGATAAGTTTTGCAGTAACGCCTTTTTTTTTTACAAGAGTTTTTGCATGGTCCTTTATTGTGTATCCCTTGTTTTTAAAGACGTCAAACCTTGTCAAGTTAAGAGTTTGTTTTAATAATAGTATCAGAAGGTTATTTAACTTGACGTTTTTGCGTTCAGCTTGGTATACCAACATTTAATGAGATAAGACGCAGTGCAGTGGTGAGCGTATTAGGTAAATGAAGGCATCAAGTAACAGAATTGTAAAAAAACCTTACAAACATGCTGGTGACCAGTGATCATTTTATTTTTGGGATGTGGAGGGGTATAGCATATGCTTGATATTGTTAAATGCACATGTATTAAACCTGTAATTTTTTTATCGACTTTTTTTTAGTATTTTGTAATTTAACCTCTATGAATAGAGTTAACTGAAGTGTATTTTATGCCAAGTAAAGCCTTTATTATTTATTAGTTTATTATATATATATGAATATATAGATAGATAGATATTTCTTATATGAAATTCCTTTTACATTTTTTAAAAGTTTCCTGTTTAATTTTATTACGGCGTCAGTAACCTAGATATTGTAACGCCAGTTTTAGTAACTATAAATCAATCAATCAATTAGTTCACTGCATTAAGTCGCAGCCAAGGTGGTGAAGTGCCTTGGTTAAGCTCCCTCATCGTAAAAGAATTGTTATAATCGGGAGCAGGACACTTTCTGCAGCCTCCCTTTAAAGAGAAGGTGCTCAGATGGAAAAAAATATTTATGTGTGTGTATGCGTTCATGTATGTGCTTGTGTGCAAGGTATAAGTGAACATGGAATTATTGGAACATTCTACCGTTAAACACACCCTTTAGAAGACGGACCTCCAGCAGTATTTGTTTAACACTGATTTCAGAATTTCAAATAGACCCAAATATGTCACGTGAACGGAAGATCAGATGGCAATCTAGCACCTCTAAAAGAGAATACAATCTTGAATTCTTGATTACCAAAGCAGTGCTTCTATTGAGGCTTCCCTTTTGTCGCTGTGCTGTGGTCACGTCATAAAGTTTTTAGAATTCAATTTAAGTCTCTCCCCTTCTCATCATTTGTGCCTCTTCGCCAGACCCTAGAGTTTATTGTTCTTTAATGAAATAGATATTTACTGCATTCTGAATACTTTTTAAGTCTTTTTGAATGTAACTGGCTGTAATGTTAATGAGTATATTGAAGGCGTTGCGGTGCAGAAATGTTGAAGCTCTACATGGAGAATATAAAGACTCAAAAGTATGGAGAATGTAAAGAATAAGTAGTTTGGAAAATATAAAGACTCAGTTGTAGGTGTAAAATAACATTTTTCCTTCCGGATGTTCTGTCAAGGTGGGATGACCTCTAGGTGACTCAAACCTTTTGTTTTATTTCGTGTTGGTTGGCCGTGAGATTTTGAATTCTCAATGCTGAGCTTAAGCTCAAGTTTTGCTATTGCAAACAGATAATGTTTGGAAGTCTCTTCCTGACTGTTTTTCCTTATTTTTATAACCTACTAAACTCTTCCTTCTTGGCAAGAGCCACTTATTTTCCATTCCTCTTTGTTTCTTTTTTCCTTCTCACCATTCTTAGAAGAGGTCGTCGAGTTGCTTCCCTGTGTTGAAGCATTAAATAAAAAATAGCTTCGTATTAGTTAATTAAACACAGGTTTACTGGATAATTGCACAGTTTACCATCTATGGTTTAATTTTATTGATCTGGTCAAGGATGTACAGTAGAAACTTAATGTTACCTAAATTTTAAAAAAATATAATAGATTTGAAATTTAATCAGTTCATATCAGATGTGAGAAATAGTGTGGAATTCAGCGTCAATCAGTAATTCTCAGGTTATTATAATTCAGTTTCATGAAAATAAAAGCTCCAGGTAGATTTATTTTACAATCACTAGGCAAAGGAAAGGAGGTGGTTATAAAAATTCCATGAATAAAAACAGGTAAAGGGTTCCAAAGCTAAGGAGCTTTGGGAAAGAATAACCCATATTCAAAATTAATAACTCTTAAATTTGTGATCTTTCAAAAAAGCATGAAGTTCAACAGGTAAAAAATGCGCCGAAGTTTCTTCGGCGCAATCATGTTTTCTGTACAGTATATAGGATTCATGTACCGAAATAATAATGAATAATAATAATAATATAATGCTGTATGAAACACTCAGCCGCGGCCCATAAAACTTTCAGTCACGGCACGATGGTGGCCTTTGTTGTTGGCACCTATAGCGGTGCCAGACGCACGATCATGGCTAACTTTAACCTTATATAAAAAACTACTTAGGTTAGAGGGTTGCAATCTGGTATATTTGATGATTGGAGGATGGGTGATCAACGTGCCAATTTGCAGCCCTCCAGCCTTAGTAGTTTATAAGATCTGAGGGTGGACAGAAAAAGTGCGGACGGACAGACAAATAGCATCTCAATAGTTTTATTTTACGGGAAACGAAAAACCTAAATAGGAATTTTTCAAAATGACCACCTTAAAAAAGTAAATTTGTAATGTTTCAAAACACAGACAACTTGGGCGGCTATTTCCATTTCAACTGCTTATCGAGTACCTATTTAATTATTAGTGTAGAGTATTTTCGCACAGCTAAAAAAAACCGCGAATAACTAATTCAGTGAAACCGAATAAACTATGCATAATACACCACTGCGCGGTCTATGCAATTTAACAAATAAATTACTGCAAAGAGTATTCAAATACTTCAAATATATTACTATGTACGGCATGCGAAAAAGTAAATCCTCGCAACAAATGCCCTAGTTTAGCAAATGAATTAGTGTATAGCTTAGACCGCATTAAATTGCTGCACAGTGTATGGTAATCTGACACAGCAAATAATCGCTGAATGTAAACTAGAGTAGGATGTCTGTGATGTTAAACGCACTGTATTGTTTATGCTAAACTGCCTAATGAATTAAATGGGTAAACTAAATAACATTCTTTTACTGCACCGGCGAGACCGACGTAATGATGTTTCCTAGTTTTTGGTGCAAGCTAGCACCATCGGTCCTTCATTGACAAGAGAAGTTACTTGTCCTGTATGCTTAATGTATAGAGGTTAAATATACAAAACTACCTTGGCTGGAAGTATGACTGTATTAACTCTGTGGAAGAAATATGTAATTAACTCGTTCGACTTTTGAATCATATAACATTCGTTATGTAGTGGAAGTGGAGAGGTGCCAAATGATGCCGATACCAGTAATTACGTGTAACTACTCTTTGTACCGTGAAACTAGCCTCGTTTCAATTCAGCAGCTGTAATTTCTTGTTGCTGTAAGCATATGTAATACATGCCTGAGATCTTACGATAATGCTCAGTATTACAGAGAAAATGAGAGTATGGGTGGTTTATTCACCGTACAATGTTCATGACTCAACCTCATTACTAGGTCATTTGTGAAGTATGGGGAATTCTTTCCTGCTAGTTGTTCAGTGATCTTGAGCTAATTTGTTACATTCTGCTCCAGAGTTGTATCTGACTTGAAGCCAGGAAAGAGTGTAGGTAGGTGCGATGAGCCTTTGAAAGTAGTGAGTTTCACAAGTTAGTATGTACAGCCTGTGGTACCTCCTGCAGATACATTCACTTTTCACTTTTATCTCTCTCTCTCTCTCTCTCTCTCTCTCTCTCTCTCTCTCTCTCTCTCTCTCTCTCTCTCTCTGCTGATCCTATGTTTTACATTCAAAATTGTTCTCGCACAGTTTCCCAATCGCACGTACAATTCATTCAGTTGTATTTCAGTATTTCCTAACATGTTTACAGACAGTTAATATTTTTTTCCAAATTCCAGACATCCATACTAAACGAATCGGCTGAATATCGAATTTCACTGATGAATCCACCCTCTGGTAATTGTAGGAAATAATTTAATGTTCCCAGTAACGTGCATATCTCACAATGATCGGTTTCATTCCATCCGTCCACTCACGGATGAAGATGTGGCACCTGCGCATGGGTAGCATGTGATTGGCTGAAAATCAACGTTTGCGATATTGTTGGCTTATTGTGATAAATATCAAACTAGTCCTCCAGTAACGTATTTAGACGTCTATGTAGACAAAGAAACCTCAC
Organism: Macrobrachium rosenbergii; assembly: GCF_040412425.1. Lineage (NCBI taxonomy): Eukaryota > Metazoa > Arthropoda > Malacostraca > Decapoda > Palaemonidae > Macrobrachium > Macrobrachium rosenbergii. Next base: position 22,767,091 of record NC_089770.1, on the reverse strand, counting down.
CCTTTTGATATAAATCATAAACTCGTCGACTTGTATTCATAACATACCAACACAAGCACACGAAAGACGAGATTGTAACAGTCTACTCACGTCAGACACAAACGAACGATAAACTCTCAGTAATTATGATTTATCTCATTAGTATAGCCCAGACCACGCGTAGACCTAAACTCAAGAACTGTTCAAATCACAATATTTTCTTATTCAAACTTTATTCTATGTCCACTTTCATTGCATGTATATGAAAACAAATCTATTATGATAGTAAAGTAATATCTACGTCCGTCAACTGAAAAATAAATTTTAATATTGTTTACCGGTAAAACATGGAGCATGGACCTGTGAAGTTAGGCCTATACTGCTTGATTCGCCAGGTATTTTATTTTACTGGCCTTCTTTTAAGTACATTCGTTCCATTGCAGTCAAAATTGCTTTTTTTTTATTGTAACCCTTATTTATTCCTTTATATTATCGTTCCAGTTCCCAATAATGAACAAAATTGTGTGCTTAGGCTAGCCTTTTATGCCGTACGTACGTCATCAACACTAAGGATGACGGGAATTCAATGGGATTTAAAAATTTTGCTGGATAATTTATTTAGCTAAATAGCCCTGAAAGTGCCCAAGCATTGAGTTGTAATTATTTGTATGGTTATGAAAAAGAAATATAAATATGCAGAGAGTACTCTGGAAAGAAAAGCACGATACCATTGCTGTCATGCCATGTTATTATAACTGAAATTTCCTGCCTTCCAGCCAATACAGCCGTGGTTGTTCCCTTCCCCTACCCCAGGCCCTCTACAACTTCATAGACGACAGTATTTCTTGCTTATTAAGCTACTCATGTGATTTACATGCAAGAAATTATTAAAATACCTTTTATTAGCACTTGCATAGCCATATGTCTTTATGTACCTACGAGAAATGAAAAATAATTATTTAAAGTCCATCGTTCGTTTGCGTTTGACCTGGTAGTCTTTTTGTTACAAGATCGCCATTCGTGTGCTGATAGTGTTATATTATCGACATGAATCGGCATGTTTATCATCTAAATAAGACAAATGTCATTTTAATTGCTCTTGTAATAAAGACAATGGTATATTTTTTCAGATATCATTAACTTTCAGTAATAGAAGCCAGAAAAATACTGATTTTCGGAAAAGTTCCCAGTGTCCTTTCAAATATATATGATTCTTTCACTAATAGAAAAGAACCATTTGAAGCTGACTTCAAAGAAGATAATTTCATTGAAGTGGCTTCATATTTAATGTTGCCGCGAGCTTGCGTACAGCTCTGCTTGCATGACATCGTTCTTCAGTGAAGGGAAAGTACAGTAACTAGCGGTGTTAGGCACGTGTTGAGTTCCTTCAGATTAACAGACAGGCCGATGGCCATCAGACGAAACGAAAACTCTTTCGTTTCATTACTTCGGCATACTTTCATGGATTTAGTTATTCTGAAGATGCGACCATTCGAGGTTGTTTTACACTGTGCATAAATTTTGTCTAGACATATGTTGTGCTTAAATATGTCGAATTAGAAATACATTGTGGCAGCAATTTCAGCTTAACACCGATAAGAGTTGCAATACTTTATAGTCACTATGTCGGAAACAGTTTATATGTTGGCGAAATTATTCGAACATCAAGAATCAGAAGATATATATCAAACGCAGGTTTGCTGTGTCAAGATAGAATACGACTGACGTTATATATTCTGGGATGGCATTTCAAAAGCTCTGTTGAAAGAGAGATTAAAACACAAAAGAGCACATGTAAAAATATGAGTGTTAAATGATGTCGGAGATGACACTGGAACAAAAAGATTTGAGCTGACGCAGCAATGCGAAAGGTAGGGGCTCTCTGAGAAGGAAAACTTACTTAAAGTTATCAACACAGGCTTGAGTCAACGATAAAGCTTGAAAGCAGCATATGTTCGGTGAGGTGAGATATCGAAAGCTGAACACGTTATAATACTTCATAACGGAGTATTTGTAACATTTGCGGATGTCAGTCGCGAAGAAAAAGTTTTTCCACTTCCATGCCGATGCAGACAGTTACGTACTTATGAAAACAAAGCTTTTAAGCGCCAAACACATTCGCATTTGTTTACGTGGAATTTCTTAGAGAAAATTACCAAGGCAGCCTTCTGCTGCCAACCAAAATATACACCAGACTTTGGTTATTATGTGAGACGTGCCTAACTCACTGTAGTTTACCTTCAACAGAGCTGTATCGAAATACAGCATCGTTGACATTTTCGAGCCATGGTAATTGCGCCTTAACATTTATAATGTAATGAAAGTCAATAGAAAAATAACATTGTGATTTTATTTTTGATCCGTATCGTGTTTGCAGTGTTTTTATATTGGCTTCCAGTATTCCCCGAGAACATGCTCTTCAAAATATTTGACGAAATCACGACTAAATGACATGTGCACGAGAAGATGTTATATAACATTGCGTTAGAAGTTGTTGGGTGACGAATGGCTCTCCTGTCATGCGGTAACAAGATTCGGCACGACGTCGTCGATAATCAATGAGATGGCAGTAATTTTCCGTCAAATATGATCCAGAGCCGAAGCATGTTGTTATTTCAGGCAAAACAGCTTAACAGCTCGATTACAGCATATATAGCAGTTTAGAATATTATTATTTGTATATATTGTTATAATAAAAATCATCATTTATACAATTGCATAAATATTTTGATCATACTAAGCGACAAGCAGAAGTTCAGCCGTACTTTAGTTTTAGCTTCATATAGGAAAAGACACTGCAGTGACTTTGCAATAAAGTAGTTAACTTGAACAACTGTGTTTCATTATTTGCTTCATAAAGACTCTTACCATAGTTTTTCAAGTTCAGCCATTAGCAACTACTTGTGCGAATAGTAAATATTTATAAACATTGTGTAAAAGAGAAAGAGTATAGCCGTTAATTATTTCTAAACAGGTTTGTCTCACCTAGTAAGGCAGATTCAGCATTATCATCCTGTCTTCTGATACACTGTAATCAGTCAGCATTTCGTGGTTGGGTGACTCGACTTCTCTCTTCCTCTTTATATAACATATACAGCATATATATATATATATATACATATATATATATATATATATATATATGTGTGTGTGTGTGTGTGTGTGTGTGCATGTATAATATATTACATATATATATATATATATATATACATATATACAGTATATAATATAATGAGATACTGTGAAAATTAAAAAATCAACCATAAGGTCAGAATGCACGTGATGCAATCAAATGTCAACGCCAAGGTTGCTGACGAGAAAGCTGTTTCATATTGGACGTCGTCAACATCAATAAGTGTTACAGTTTGTAGAATTTTATTATTCAAACAGCTTTTTCAGCTGACATCAGCCAGGTGTTACTTATGCAAAAGTAATAGATAAATTTCCGACAGACATTCAGGTATCGTTGCCTCCGTGGTAGCTGTTAAAGTTAAAGGATAATAATATGCAAGGCAATTAAAACAGGTTGTGTGTACATTTCATTGTCACCAAATAAACACAACTGTGTTCGCTTAAGCAGATGTGTACTATACGGGATGCCATTTCAATCAGACCATACGAAATTGCTGGTTTTGCATTGTTAATATTATTTCATATTCGTAATACATTCGGCAGATGGCGACAGTAAATAAGCCAGAGGCTTTGCTTTAACCGAATCAAAACTGTTTATTGCCAGTTGTTACTTCGAGTTTCGTTAATAAACAATAAAGTTTTTTCGAGGAAAATACAAATTATTAGCATTAAAAGACCTTTTCTGTTTCAAATTTTGGGAATAGTTTATAAAATTTAAGATTTTATCACTGATATATATGAAAGATGAAATATGTTTCTTATAAATTACTTTGTAGAGTTAAAAAGTTAGTGATTTAATGTTACGGCGCGCGCCAGACATACGATCAGTCGATAAATCAATGAGATGGCACAAATTGCCAAAAATACACAGTTAAAATCAACGTTACCTTTGTGAGGCCTTCGTTGATTTTTTCTTTTTCATGGGGATATATCTAATAAATATGAGTGTTCAGAATCATTTTCATAGTTTTAGTATCGATAAAATAAAATGGAGTGAAGCCGGGCTGTTTAGTATAGAGGAAGCCGCAGCAGCTTTGTTCTTTGGAGATAGATAAAGGGGGAGTTTGTTTATAAATGGCTAGATACGACTAGCGAATATTTATATCATTTATAATTATAAGTCAATTAGTCTTCCTGTAAATATTTACGTGATAAAGTTTTCTTACTGTTTTCAAGCTTTATTTAAAACCTGGATTGTTTTTAGTTGACTGAACAGCTTAGTCATCAAAGCAAACAAAGACAAAAGAGAAATATTCAATGTAACATGGGGATTTTCTGAACTCATATTCAGTTGCATATGGCACCAGACATTGTCATAATAGCTGGACATACCTAAATCTTATAATGAGTCAGACACCATTGAGTACCTGAACTTGACACACACACACGTCATCATCATCATCAATATTACATACAGAGCATATATACATATACATACATATATATATATATATTAGTTATTGACATATGTTATTATATATACAGTTACAGTTGTTATTATGTTACAGTATATATTACATATACATATACAGCATATATAAATATATAATGAAATTTGTTCATAAGGAAAAGAGGAAATAAGGTAGAGAAGACAGGCAAAGCCGAGACAGTTTGGCACGAAACATGAGCACTGGTAGCGACTACAAGCAAGCATATCTTCTCAGCCAGTGCCAGCCAGGTAGTCACTCACACTATCGTCATAATTGTGTAGCATGCTCTGCATCAGTAACACAGTCGGTATCATGAGCAAGGGAAGAATGTAAGCTGACTGATATGGGTATTTCGTGAACATTTAAAGAACATTTACGATTGAATATACTTCGAAACGCAGGCTTGTTTATTCTCGTGACACATGACGTTGGAAGACCGAAATGCCTAAATAAACGACGGTTTGTAGTTGCAGCTGCGAGAATGGCGGTCTTCACGGCAGCACACCTTGGTAACGACGTCAATGATAAATACGAGCAGGGCAGTACTCGCCGTCAGTTGTAATTCCTTCAGTGGCTGTTCGTTGTTTTTCAAAAACTCCTCAAATGATATGCTTTTCTTGCATTTCGAGAATATGTAAAAACCAGAAACCTTGTTATCAATTTTTTGTCAATAAATGAAGAAAACAGAACTGACAGAAATTGACATAGTCATCTTTCGTTTCACACGTGTGCGTGTCCGTAATTTTTCTCATGCTTAGAAGAGAAATGTTAAATGCATAATGATCAAAACATAGCGCGTATTTCATCTTTCAGTTGGTTAATGTCACCAGACTCAGCGCTTTCGTTCGGTTAATTTAAAAAAACTGATTATTTCAGTTCTCAGGTAAAAGGAAATACTCCAAACAGTCGCGATATGCAATATCACCCAGCAAAATATGCGTCGTTGTTGCCGATGGAATTCAGTCGGTGGGTAACGGACGATTCATATCGGGAATATCGTTTTAATTTGAATAGCAACATATATACATATACATACATACATATATACATATACATATACATGTTACAGCATATATATATAAAAGTGTGCAGGTGTGTGTGTATATACATATACTATACATGCACATGTACATTATATATATATATATATATATATATATATATATATACATATATATGCCATTATTATTGCTATTACACAATAACATACTACGTATTGTTGTCAATATTAAATATATATGTGTGTGTGAAATATAGCTGCATGCAAAAAGCTAAAACACCAGATAGAACATGTAGCCACAATAAACGCCTTCGATGGGAGCTGATGATATACGATGCCATCAATACCTCAGCTTATTGAGTCATGACAGTTCTTCACTTTCACACTACCAGTTGAGCACTGCTGTGATAAATACTATGTAACATGAGCAGGTTTAGCGCTCCCTGTTGAAATAATGACAAGGCTGTAAAGCAAAGCCAGAGCCGTAAAGAAAAGACATGGAGTCATTACAAGTGTAAAGATATATAGCCTGAGGTCTACTGGGGATATTTTTGAGTTTGGTATCCAAATAATGACTTGTTCTTTTTCATTACGAGCTCAGAGCAGTTACTTGCCTTCTCTATATTAGACATTTCAGATAATCCTACTTCATAATAGTTAGTTTTTCACACACTACAGCTTGTCTCACAATAAGATTCACAATGGGCTAAAAGATAGGCAGTAGTGCCTGACAGTGTCATAATTTATAAAATATACTAGGATCTTCAGAACATTTCTCACATTACTTAAAAACTGCACCATTAAAGAAAAGCACCAAGGATAATTAGAAGTTTTAGAACAGTTTAGTTTGTCTTCTTGAGCCTTTTGAAAATACTTATATAATTCACATTTATTATGCCAAAGTAAAGATGACAGGCTTCATATATATAGCAGCATACAGCTATGGCTACATACATATACAGCATATACATGTGCAGTTTAGAGTAAAAATGAGTGAGAATGGTAACATTTATTTCGGCAATGATATTGACGTCACGACAGCCAACAGCACGTCAGTACTTCTCGTCAGAGGCATTTTAGCAGTTAAGTATAGCTCCAGCTTAATCAGACTGAGCACAACAGCTTTCCCAGAAGCTGGCTCTAGTGTTCCTCCAGTCATGTGTTGCCGTTTGATCTTTGCTCAATCATTGATTTCTTCGATTTGATGATTTTACCTTTTGTCTTCATCATGATGGGCTTTTTGTAACAGCGAGCCAGCAAAGCCCTTTAAATTTATAACTTATTGTCAACTATGAAAACTAAATGGACAAATATCGCTCATCAGCTCGAGCAATTATACTTAGCATGTGTGTGGTCCGCACATTCTACTTGAGAGAGAGAGTAGAGAAGGTTAAAACTTTTGTTTATTTCCATCATATTTTCAATGATTTCTTTCATATTTATGTCTACTTTAGTTATTACGAAAATGGTTATTTAAAATTAGACACGACAACATAGTTAGTTGTCATTGTAAAAGAGAAATAGTAGCACTATTCAAAGACAGATTATTGCTCTCATTATCGTTCAGGCAGTATTCTAGTTTAAACAATATTACTTCTATGAATAGTTTAAATAATATTGTCAGATGTTTCATATGGTGCTTCCAATTCGAATATATATATATATATATATATATATATATATATATATATATACATATATATATATATATATATGTGTGTGTGTGTGTGTAAATGTGCAAGCCTGAAATGGGGAAGCAGGCAGACACAGTTAGTTATAGAAATGTGCACGTTTAGTTTTTCTTTGGCAATAAAATACGATATTTATGCAAGTAAAATCTTGGCAGACAGAAGCAGCCATCAAATCATGTGCTCACCAGAAACATTTTGCCAGACAGTGAAAAAGTTCCCATAACAACTAATTTTCACAGAATGGTCATGGAAAATCAACAAACTATTTACCCTGACAGAAATAGTGTACCATTCATTTTGCATGATTTGAACATCACTTCACATTAGATAGAATCCAGCATAAATACAATATAAAGAAATATAAGCACAGAAGGTCAAAAGAGTTTACAGTTTGCAGACAGTCAAACAAACAAAACATTTATTTCAATATTTGATAATGAAGGAATATAATCAAACATAACACAGCCCATAAAGCCTAATCCACACTTCAGATGATTCAGTAAACTTCCCGAGGTTATTTTAGCTTCTCTCTCTCTCTCTCTCTCTCTCTTCTTCTCTTCTTAGAAATCAATGATCTCCGTAATACAGAGACATTTATATTACCTCCAAAATAACTGAAGTTATGACAAACAGTTGCTGGCCTTTCGTATGGCATTGTGCCTCGGTATTTCTGCAAGTGAGTTTCTGTGAAGACCAGTGCCTCATTTAGGGGCTGGCGATTTTCGGCTCAGACCCTGGTTCACTCCACAAGCCACATGTGCACAGTGCCTGGTGAATTACTATCAACACTGCTTGCCTATTTTCTATGTTGCGTTTGTTACTAGTCAGTTGTAGGTGAAAAATTTTAAACAAGACAAAATAATACGAAGTACTAAATACCTTGATTTATATCAACACCAAAGGTAAATAATGAGAAAATGCAGTACCATTAAAGCTTCTGAGAATTTTACTCCATGAGACTGTTAGTTCCCATTAGATCATTGATTGAAATTGTAAACAGGATTTTGTTAGTTCCTTGGTCATTATACACAATTTACAAACACTAGCAATGTGTTGCAAATGAAATGTTTTTTGCGGCAATGATCATTATGATTCATGAAGTGCGCGACGATTTGTCCCGAGTCGCCCCGGGAACAGGGAAACTGGGACACCAAGCCCCAACGCATAATTCAGTAACACCCTGCTGACATTTACCCACCATTTATTCGTGTTTTCACCAGATTACACACAGTGCCTACTTCGCAAATAATGAATTGGCAGTACTGCGATGCTACTTTCGACACCACGAAAACGTTATTTTGCCGCATTTCACTTCATCTGAAGAACATCATCTTCCACGCACCATGGTAGTAACAGCGATGATAGATCAGGGAATAATGCAAAATATGCAGATGCAACACGACGTACACTATACGAACTAACACATCATACAAGAGTGGCTGACTGCAGCAAACACATCACAACAGTATAAAGAACTCGTATCTTCAAATAACATACAATGATCGTTTCCTGATACCACCAAACTTAGAGGAATAACAGCTTATATCGCGGGACAGGCAGGTCGGTGTGGCCAACGAATACAGAACCACGATCGTTAATTGTTATGAAATAACACTTCATTTATGCTTGCAGCGGGTTGCTCATACATAACACTGATTACAAGTAATAAAAGGAAAGTTGGAAATTTGAACATCATAAAGATACAGTTATGTTTACCCTACCGTAGAAGATAGTCTGTTAAAAATTAATAAAATGTGAGAATGTTAGATAAAAATTAAGTTTTCACAGCAGAACACTTCGTAGTATATATAAAAAAGGTAATGTGCTCATAGTAAACATTTGGAGACTTTGTTTGGGACATCAGGTGTTAAAGCCCTACTTAGTCTAAACTTATTAAAGTTCACTTACACAGATTCACAAAGTTCTGCAAAATTTACCAAGTCAGTATACAAATTATATATATATATATATATATATATATATATATATATATATATATATATATATATATATATATATATATATATATACTATATATATATATATATATATATTATATATACATATATACACATATTATATATATATATATATATATATATATATATATATATATATATATATATATATATATATATATATATATATATACACATATATGTATATATATATATATATATATATATATTATATATACATATATGTATATATATTATATATATATACATATATACATATATATATATATATATATATATATATATATATACATATATGTCATATATATACATATATATATATATATATGTTATATATATATATACAGTAGTTATAGTTATAGTGCACATAGTAGCATATAATAAAATGGTAGCATCGACTGACAAATTCTCAGAGAACTAGTGAGTTATTCAGACGTGTTTACGAATTAGCAATGGTACAGATGACAGCTATTGAACAAATATTGACCTCATGTCGCACACAGCTCGGGCGGTAAATTACTAAAGCTAGCAGCAGCCGATCTATAAAAATATTACCCACTTGCAGAAAACAAGTAACAACATAGAAAAATCGTCATTGCCACAGTCTGTGTTTCACTGCACAGTATTGAAGTTTTCAGAATGTTAAAATACTTCACTTGACTTGCGGTTTCTGTGTGCTATTTCGCATTTTTGCCTGGCAAAGTTTACTTTATAGTATACTGCTCAGCGACTGGCTTCACGTGCTGCTAGAACGTAAAACACGTAGTAGTCGGCTCCACCACCATTTACTCGCCCTTCTTTTTAAAGAAAAAAAAGCTTGTAGCTTAGGCCAAATGACATATATGAACAGGAAATACAACTATAAGGTACCTGCCTTTTCCTGTTATACCTCATTAAAACCTCACTTCAATTGAAACATTACATTAAAGGGTTCTAAGATACCTGATAAAGCATCGGTGTTCTGTTAACTGCTTGTTACTTAAAGGGAAGTTTAGACTAAAGCCTCATAAAAGTTTATATATATATATATATATACATATATATACATATATATATATATATGTTATACATATATATATACATACATATATGTTACAGTTAGTAATATATATATATATATATATAGCATATATATATACATATATATACATATATATATGGATGTAAAATCTTTCCTTTACTTTTTACATTTGTTGTTAATTAGTTAGACAATTTCTATTGTATGTATTAGTTGAATACAGCGTGATGAGTTGTCTAGTACATATAATATGAGAAACTGGTTAGGTAAACTGGAGGTTACACCAGATGTGTCACATTGTGAAGACGCATTAGTTATTTCACTGTAAAAGGTCACAAATCTGGCAATATCTATGATTTACTATCTGCCATTTCCGCTACGCCTGCAGGGCAGTTCATACTGTACATTGCCTCGTCCATTTCTGGCAGGTGCATCAGAATGTCCAAACTGTTTCTCAGCCAAATGCGCTTTTCTGCCAGCGATGAAAAGATTTACTTTCGACGTAGCCTGTGATCAGTGATAACAATTTACTTTCACTTCACAAATACAATCCATCGTTTGCCTTATTTTTCAACCGGCTTGTTAATACAAAGTCAATATCGGAACTGCTGAGCAGCAGGCTCCTGTGTTGAAGATTTTTATGTAGCTTTGAACAGCTCAGCTCTGGCGAGGAGCAGTACACAAAAATCGAAAGGACTGAGTCGTTATCAGTGAACATATTTGCTGCTAACAGGCAAAATATTTCTCACACAAGAGAGTATAAAGTGAATAGCTTTCTCAAATCATCTTTTGCAATTTAAAATTCATTAACATTGCTAGGAAATAGAGACAATTTGTTGCCATCTCTGCAATGAAAGAACTACTGCATTGTTTAAAGTTTATAACCAACTTTCCTTTTAGTTTTATTTTTGTCAGTTTTAGTGACCGAGTCTTAACTATGGCGAGTCACTAACATGGAAAGTTGCACTGTTATTGTGAGCCAGTAGTTGGAACAGGTAACAGACAGTATCACCAGTTAGAAATCTGAGGTATTATGCACAATGTGTTTATTTGTCAACGAGTATTTTCGAGCTTCCTGCACGCAGCACTGTTAATGTTATTTTAGGCCACTGGACAATATTCACAAACAATTTACACGCGTATGACGAAAACTCTTTGTCTTTAACTGCTTCCGGTTGACCTCATCAAGTTGGGATACCACTAATGAGAATACCACATTTCTTTGTTTGCAATGATTACATGACCATAATAAAAGTTACGATAGCACGATGGAAATAAGAGGTTATTGCTCAGGTGAACGCAATTAATCAGTATTGAACAATGCCTGTTGACATGACAGCATTGGCATTTGTTAGACAGAGATCAATATTGAAAATAATAACTTAAGCAGGTAGATCTTCGTGGCAAGATAAATGAGCAGGCTGCACATTATCGACGCAGTAGGCAAGAAATTTCGAAAAAGAAAAATTGAGAAATGGAGAGTCACCCAAGATACTCATTTCAAGATACCGCCAGATCCGCCGTCGTTTAATGCATGCTTGATTCTGTAGTCAGATATAGTCACTTTCCTTTCTTTCTTCGAGTGTTGCAGTGAACATTCATTGTAGTTTTAGTAAGTGCTTGTTGTCTTTCTATAGGTTGTATACATACAGTTATTAAGATAATAGTATATCATACACACAAACACATTACACACATTATTATTATCACAATAACACACACACACATATACATATAGTTATATATATATATATATATATATATATATATATATATATATATATACATATATATATATATATGTGTGTGTGTGTGTGTGTGTGTAGATTAGTTGATTAATAAATTAGAAAATCTCTGATGTAGTATTTAGACCATCATAGATCTCTGTCTTTTGACCTGAGACTTTAAAGGACTGAACTTATCCAGATATTACTGTGTTGATTCATTTATTTATCTGTAAATTATTGAAAAGCAACTGTCTTTTATTCACTATTGCAGCACTGAGCCATTCAAAGAGTACTGTAGTGCCGTCTCAGCGATCTGTACAATATACTTCAGCTGAATGCAACCTATTTACGCTGACGTCTCATTTATCCAGGTGTTTACTGTCTGACCGTTCCACAGGTGACACAGAGACAAGTCCTTATTTACCCAGGTATTACACAGACCTGTCCTTTATCTGCAACATACTTTACGATTGTCCTCATTTGCGACTGTCCTTTTACTCCATTATTGCAGATCAACTTCTTTTATCTGTTATTGCAGGTCGTCTGTCCAGGTGTTCACAGCAGGTGAAACAAACTTCTTTGTTCAGGAGCCAGTGTCACTCGTTCATTTTTATCTTATATACAGCACCCTATGAACCAGGAATTGCTCCTTGCATATTAGCGACTGTCCTTTATTCGTAGCATACAAAGACGTTCATTTATGCAAGATAGTTGCTGTGGTGACTACCATATTCAGGTATGTGATGGTTGCCCTGTTCAGTTACGACGCTTTCTTTTATCTGGTGCCAGTTGTCAGGTGACCTGAACCATTCAGGTAGCTACAAGCCAGCCTGTCTCTTTACCATGATTAGCCGTGGAAGGACCAAACATATCCAGGTAGTTACGCCGTGGTGATTTATTTTAACTAAACATTACTGCAAGTGACTTTCTCAGCTGTACTGACGTTCCTTGTCCAGTGTATTACCTTGAAGAATAGCACTACCAAACACAATTTCTGCTTTCTGACTGAAAACACCACGCCCTGTTAATGTTCTCGGCTGTTACCAACATTACCACTAAACTAACACTTCACTACCATAAAACATTGTCTTCTACTAAATTCAAACACATTACCACTAAAAATTAAACATTATCCTCTTCACTACCTAACGCACTTCTCGTTGGCCTAAAAACATTCATACTTAATCGGCTCCTCATTAGTTCCAACACAACCTTTATAGAAAGTATCACACTGCAGGAAATAAAAATCATTTTGTATCATATTATAGTCGAGTATGATACAAGATACCACAAAAGTCAAGGAAGGAAGGAAGTGCATAGGTTTAAATTTATTATCTGTGCTGGACAACATGAACACGTGCCGGGCTCTTCTGTATCAAGTCATTGGGATGATATCGTTATTAATATATAAACACACACAGCAAACATTACCTTACAGCACACATACACATATATGCACTGTGCGTGTTGGCGTAGCGTTCGTGGGGACGGTAAGACAGTGGCAGGGCAAAGCCGTAACAGTGTGCAGGCATATGTGTAATAGCACCAGTTTGCGTTTGAAATTATTATAACATATATTAGTATATTAATACTAAAGAGTTATTGTTATAATTTCAAATACATACACAGTTTGTTTTTAATGAACATATATTCATGTATAAGAGTAAGAGCATGAGCATTCATTTAGACGACGGGTTGGAAATAACAGAAAGATCGCGGTGTTTGACAAAAATTAAAAGGCATAAGAGTAAAGCTTTCATCATCAAAATAGTTTCAGGAAGATCTGGTATTGGCGTATAAAGTCTTCGAAAATAATAGCGAGTGGGTTTCAGCATTATGCTTGTGGTCGACGAGTAAAAGTTAACCGATTAATGGTGTGGGATGTACTGGAGAGACAAGGCGAACACTGTCTAGCAAAATTCTGGAGCCGTGACACGAACTTTCAAGAGGAGTTAGTACCAGGGAGCCAATGTAATACTGTGCAATGTCAGGAAGGCTCACATTTATCAAGTAAAAGAGCTGGTGACCGTCGGGCACTGTCAACGGTGAGCAGAGGAAATTGCAGCCTGCACAGCTGCACAAGCCAAGAGTATGCGGAGAGAATGAGCAGTGATGGTTTAGTGGAGAAAATAAAAACATTTGACCGCAGTTGCCACACATCATGCGACATTTGATGAGAAGATCTGTGTCTGGAGAGACACTTACGACAGACGAGCTGGATATGAATTTCGAATTTTATATCGTTATTAGATAAGACGACTGTAGGATATATATTAATAAACCGTAGCTCAGATGAATAATAAAAGACAGATCTAAACAGGTAACCTTACAGTCGATTTTTATTATTACGTAGTGAAATAAGAAAGCAAAACACGTGTGAGCTTCTGGTTATGTCGCCTTCGTATGTTCAGAGCGTCGGTTTATAGAAAATGCCAGTGGTTGATCATTTATAAAAATACAATTGTTTTCTCTCGTATAAAACGTGTAATTCTAAAAGTTACTATATTAAAAAGGTTTAGAATTACTAGTGAGTCAATTTGGACACTGTTTTTCTGTACTCCTTACAATAATAATAATAATACACACACACACACAATCATATCAATATCACACACACACAATTATTATTATTATTAGTCACTATTATTATTATTATTATTATTATTATTATTATTATTATTGTTATTATTATTATTATTATTATTATTATTATTGTTATTATTGTAGCTTATTGTGTATCTTGATGGAATTTTATATTTGTATTAGGGTCTAAGTAATACAACATTTAGAAGTATTTGCTTTATCATAATTCAGTTAGCCGTCCTTATTGTTGAACTATCTCGGCTTACATTTGTTCAACAATAAGGACGGCTAACTGATGTAAGATTTATGATAGAAGCTGAAATATACAAAAAAATTTTCCCAATGTATTTTTATATTACTTATGCGACCTAGTACAAAAATGTAAAATTCCCATCAAAATAGATACACAGTAACACAATAATAATAATAATAATAATAATAATAATAATATTAATAATAATAATAATAATAATAATAATAATAATAATAATAATAATAATAATAATAATAATAATTATTATTATTATTATTATTATTATTATGATTATTATTATTATTATTATTATTATTATTATTATTATTATGGGAACAGGGAAAACGGATGTCAAATTTATTACTGAATAATTCTAAACCTTTGAAAATACTCTGCTTAGCAAATTTTACTTTTGATTTTATACAGAGGAAAACCAATTAGTAATTTTTTTTTATAAAATGTTCAACACCCACTGAAAAAATTTTTTCTATAAAAACCGACATAAACTCTGGGCATACCTGTACCGAACTAGGAAAGGCATAATAACTTCTTTTTCCCACCAAGAAATACACAGTGTTTTGCTTCCTATTTCCTGCATAATAATAAAAATCGACTTTATCTAAGGTTACTACATGTTCTTGAATACAATCTTTTTTATTATTCATCTATAATTTCCCGGATTTGATTAATATATATCCTACAGTCAATTATTTATCTAATAACAGTATATAAAATTCCAGAAATTCATATCCAATATAAATCTATCCAGTAAGTGAAAATCTCTCTCTCTCTCCCTCTCCAAGACTACCATATCGATCTTCTCGTAAATCTACGCATGATCTCTTGTGTGAAGCAACTGCAGTTCAAATATTTTTATTTTCTCTCCACTAAACCTTTTGTTCCCTACATCCCACCACTTTCTGCTTTCATTTCCTCTCCGCGCCTTCTTATAACAACAAACATTGCAATATCGCAAAATTTCACAATTTCCACTCTACTCCTACGATGTTATTCGTGCCCGACAGTTCACCCGAGTTCTCTTTACTTGATCATCTTAATTGCTTCCTATTCAATTTACTTTTATTAATTACAATTACAGCCACAATTTCACTTGCTCCTCTTAAGTTCATGTCAACTCAAATTTTGCTAAACGAAAATGTTCATATATCTCTCAAGCCGCTAATCTCCACACCATTACATCAGTTAACTTACTCGTCGAATATTCACAAACATAATCTAACAAACCCCTTCCTTCACCATATCTATTTCCAGACTAATTGCATATTCCAGATTTCTTCCTGGAAACTATTTATTCGAAAGAGTGAAGCTTCTTTCTATACCTTTTTAATTTTTTTTAATCAAACCACCACGATCAAACTTTCCTGTTCTTCAACCCGTCGGTCACAAAATGAATCTCCTTCACTCTTACTCTTTACCTTGCCTGGACCATATGTATTAAAGCAACTATTAATATGTATTTGAAATTATAACAATAATAACAGTATTAATGCTAATATGACTATAATAATTTCAAACACAAATTAATAGTTACTTTATTACACATATGCACACACTGTTACAACTTTGCCCTGCCACATTCAGTCTTACCCGTAGTCCCTCACTTATCACATACACAGGTATACATAAACACAACACACACAGATATATATGTGTATGTGTGTATAAAAGTGAATGTTTGTATGTGTGTTTGTATGTTATTGCGATATAAAAATCCCAACCGCTTGACCGGTCTAGATAAAATTTGGCACGTGGCCATCATTTAATCCAACTTAGATAATAGGGTAGGTTCCAAACCTATATACACTTCCCCTTCCCCCTTCCCTTTGTAACTTGTGTGGTATGTATACTCTAGGGGTTTATCATACCTCATTTCATGTACTTGATACCATAGAAATATGTTATTGAAAATGATTTTGTTTCCTGCAATTAATGATACTCTATAAAGGTTTGTGTTTAGGTTTAATGGGGGGTGCGTTTAGGTTTAGTATGGATGTTTTTAGGTTTAGCAGGGAGTGCGTTTAGGTTTAGTGGGGGATGTGTTTAGTTTTAGTGGGGGTGTGTGTTTAGGTTTAGTAGGGGTGTGTGCATAGGTTTAGTGGGGGGTGTTTAAATTTGGCAGGGGATGTGTTTAGGTTTAGTGGGGCGAGTGTTTAGGTGTAGTAGGGGTGTGCTTAGGTTTAGTGGGTGTTTTTCAGTCAAGTAGGGGGTGTGTTTGGGTCTAGTGCGGCTAAACAGAACAGTCACCAGTGTAATACCTGGATAAAAGGGACAGTCAGTACAGTAATACCTAGGGGAGAGTCACTTTAGTAATGTTTGGATAAAATAGACAATCACCACAGTAATACCTGGATAAATGGACAGTCAGTACAGTAATCCTTGGATAAAAGGGACAGACAGTACAGTAATACCTGGATAAATGGGACAGTCACCACAGTAATACAACCTGGATAAAAGAGACAGTCAGCACTGTAATAACTGGATAAATGGGGCAGCCATCACAGTAATACCTGGATAAATGGGACAGTCACCACAGTAATATCTGCATAAAATGGACAGTCAGCACAGTAATGCCTGAATAAAAGGGACAGTCAGCACAGTAATACCTGGATAAAAGGGGCAGTCAGCACAGTAATTCCTGGACAAATGGGACAGTCACCACAGTAATATCTGGATAAAATGGACAGTGACCACAGTAATTCCTGGACAAAAGGGACACACACAACAGTAGTACCTGGATCAATGGGACAGGCACCACAGTAATAACTGGATAAAAGGGACAGTCACCACAGTAATACTTGGGTAAAAGGGACAGTCACCACAGTAATACCTGGATAAATGGGACAGTCAGCAAAATAATGCCTGGATAAAAGGGACAGTCACCATAGTAATACCTGGATAAATGGGACCGTCACCACAGTAATACCTGGATAAAAGGGACAGTCAGGACAGTAAAACCTGGATAAATGGGGCAGTCAGCACAGTCATACCTGGATAAATGGGACATTCAGCAGAGTAATATTTGGCCTGGATAAATGGGACAGTGGCCACAGTAATAGCTGGATAAATGGGACAGCAAGCACAGCAATAATTGGATAAAAGGGACAGTTAGCACAGTAATTTCTGGATAAATGGGATAGTCAGCACAGTAATATCTGGATAAAAGGGACAGTCAGCACAGGAATTCCTGGATAAAAGGGACAGTTAGTGCACGGTGGTGCAGGAAAATTTTTCTATGTCCTTCAGAGTTTTCCTGGGCAGCGCTGGGTTGGTCAGCTAGTCTACACATCACACACACACACACACACACACACATATATATATATATATATATATATATATATATATATATACATATATATATATATATATATATATATATATATATATGTGTGTGTGTGTGTGTGTGTGTGTGTGTGTGTTTGTGTGTATGATATAACATGTATGTACGCATGTATACATTACCATAGAGAATCAAGACAGCAAGCGCTTACTACAAGTACAATGAATGTTCACTGCAACACTCGAGAAAGAGAAGGAGAGAGTGATATATCTGACTACGAATTAAAACATGCATTAGAGAACGACGGCGTTCTGGCAGTATACGTCTTAAATCAGGTATCTTAAGATTAATCTCCACATTTATATAATTTTTTTCTTTTTTCAGAAATTTCGTACCCTCCTCTCGTCGATGTATGAAAAATGTACAGCCACCTCGAACTTCATCTTATATGCATCCCACCACAGGATCTACGCATTCCAGTCTACAAGGTTTGTTTCTTAAGTAGTTTCATATTATTTTCCAATAATGATCTCTGTCTGAACAAATGCCAATGCTATCATGTTTGTTAATGGGCATTGGTCAATACTGAGTGGAAAAAAACTGCGTTCGCACAGTACAATAACCTCTTATTTCCATCATGCTATCATGGCTTTTGGTATGGTGTCTGAATCATTTGCAAAACAAAGGAAATATTAATTTATTCTCATTGGTGGGTATCCCTGCTCTTGATGGTCAACCAGGCAAGTTAAAAGTAAAGAGTGCATTTTTCATCGCTACACACAAAAATAGCCTGCGTGTGTTAAATTGACTGTGAGATGAGGCACGTTGATCCAGTACTGGCCATTACTGCATTAAAATAACATTAACTTTGAATTGCTTTCTGTGCCCAAGAATCCAGAAAATACTCGTTAATAAATGGTACATTTATGCTCGCAATACCTCAGATTTCCTAACTGAACGTGCATGCTATTTTTATAATTTCAGGATTTACTGGCTCCACAGCCCAACTTTGAGTCACAACTCCATGGCTAGTGAACACTGAACCTTTCACCATAAAAAAAGTTAAGACTGTTATCTCAGTGGTCCACTAAAATGATTTATTAAAAATAAAACGCTAAAGGGAAGTTGAGGTTGCTAAACTAGACAATACGTAAGTTCTTTCCTTCACGGGAGTAGTAACACAAATTGTCTCTTCCTAAGCAATGTTAAATGAATTTTAAATTGCAAAAGAATTGTTTAGGGAGGAGGCTACATGGCATTTTTGTACTTTATACTCCTCTTAATGTGAAGAAATACCTTTTTTGCGCCTAATTTGTAATAAATATGTTCACTGTTTTTCAGGTGTCAGCAGGAATCCAGTCCTTTCCAGGTTTTGTGGCCGTTTTTTTGCTGCTCCTCCGCCCAAGAAACAAAGGCTTCATTCAGAAACATATACAAGATAATCTTTAACTTTTAAAAATTTTTCATGCTAAACACAAGACATTTTCTCTCAACATAGTTCCATGTTTCGTTAGTGTGGCTACAAATAACTAACAAAATTTAAGGGTAAAAAACAGTTGAGGTATTGGCTGTAATAAGATTAAACAAGTCTGCGTTTAGGGGTATTTGGTAAATTAAGTAATTGATTTTATCCTTGTCCCCAGATACGTCGAAAATTTGGATAAATCTTTCATCAGCAACTGGAAAACGCATTTGGTGGCCTCGCAAGAAGGAGCAGTTTTGGATTATTCTGGTCATTTACCTGCCCAAAGGTTAGAAAATGGACGAGGGCCCAATGGTACCGTTGTGACTGCCCTCTGGGCAGTAAGAGAATGTAAGATGAAGTGTCCCTTAGATATTGCCAAGATTTTGTGACCCAACACAGTGCAAGTGAAAAGACTGAAGAGGATACGTGTACAAGTGTGGCACATCACCAAGTTGTAGCCTCCAGTGTTTACCTAACCGGTTTCTCATACAGTGTTGCTATATGTCACAGGGTTGCACTAGACAATACTTCACGCTTGTGAGACCCATTCCAACTAATTACCTTTTGAAATGGGGGTGCAGCAAGTTGAAATGAAAGCAGTAGGATAAAAAAGTAAAAAGGAAGACACACACTATATATATATATATATATATATATATATATATATATATATATATATATATATATTATATATATATATATGTATATATATATATATATATATATATATATATATATATATATATATATATATATATATACATATATATATAAACTTTATAGAGGCCATTTTGGTAGATCTAAGCCGGCTGTCAGCGGTGAGCTACTAGACTATGGCAGTTGACATTTTTCTATAGAACTTTACTCGGCTGTAATTAAGCTGTAAATTATCTTAGAACTGGTGTGGTAAAACCCTTTCGAGAATAGCTAACAGCAAGGGGGACCCGTTGGGAATTCGGGGTTTTTGGTGGGGTAAATAACTTGGGAAAGGTTTGGGTACCTTATAGTTGTATTTCCTGTTATATATGTCATTTGGAACACAAAAAACAAACGTAAAAAGAAGGGCGAATAAATGGATAGTGGGAGCCGTTCCAAAGGCACTTTTCATTCATTACTAGTACTACTGATTCTAAGCCTTAACACGCATGAGCTAGCTTTCGGTCCACCAATCAGCAGATGGTGGTTTTCTGCGCTTACCGAGAGCTGCAAGAGACTGGCAATTGACGTTTTCCTGAGTTATTTTACTTGCTGAACAAGAATTCAAAGTAATCACCTCTTGCCAGAACATAAGAGCTTGCCAGGAATCTTTAAAAATGCAGATAAGGCGCACAGCGCCGTTCTGCCACAGTGACCTACAGAGGCCACCCAAGTCGAAAGTGGAAATGGTAATGTTTTGTTTCCCATTTACGAAGGCTTTGAATACTGTGCAGTAGAGCTAGACTATGGCAACTGACGTTTTTCTATGTTATTTTACTTGTTTTATAAGAGTTTAAGGTACATTTGCCGTCGGCTGTTACAAACTGTAATTTACCCTGAGCTGTGTGCGACCCAGACCGCCACAGACATGCAGTTTTCAAGGGTCAATACATTTAGTTACAGCCAACTGACAAAATATTATTTAAATTTTTGTTCAGCAGGTAAAATAGAACAATAAAAACGTCAATTACAGGCTAGCTCATCAAGGACAGCACATAGATACACTAGTTCTTAAATTTAATGTCAGCATACCATTTTGTATATATACTGTATGTATATACATATATATATATATATATATATATATATATATATATATATATATATATATATTTATATATATATATATATATATATATATATATATATATACATATATATATGTATATATGTTATAATATATATACATATATGTATATAGTAATATATATATATATATATATATATACATATATGTATATATATATATATATATATATATATATATATATATATATATAAGAAAGATATATGCTATATATATATACATATATATATATAATATGTACATATATGATATATAATATATATATATATATATATATATATATATATATATATATATATAGTATATATATATATATATATATATATATATATATATATATATATATATATATATATATATATATAATTTGGTATACAGACTTGGTACATTTCGCAGAACTTTGTGTATCTATGTAAATTGGACTTTAAGAAAGTTTTGGTTAAATTTGTAGATAAAAGTTAGTTGCATCTTTTGCAGAATTGTTATTCCCAAAATAAGACATAGTCTTAAAATGGTTTATTTGTAGACGGTACATCTTATTTTTTTATATACTACAAGTGACTGCCAACAGTTGTTATTTATATGCTCTTGTATATTGGAAACTTTAATTTTTTTATCTAGTGCATTCCTCACGTTTTATTGAATTTTTTTAACAGTTCTATGGTTGTTTCATTGGAATTTGATAAATGACTGTGTAGCATTTACTTACTACTTGGTGTTCAAAGGGTTTCCAACTCCTTTTTATTACTTGTAAGTCAATTTGTTGCTTCATTTGTATGAATAACAGCCATACGAGCATAAATAAGAAGTAATGTTCATTTTTCCTGCTGTTTAACAGTCATGGGACACCGTATTCGTTTAACCCACCATTACTATATATCCCGCAGCCTTCGTATTATTTCCCTCCTAAAGTTTGGTGGTATCAGAACACAATGAGTGTTATACATGGTATTTGAAAGTACAAGTTTGTACATACTCTATGACCTGTGCACTAATGTTGTGAGTAATGAGCTTTCTTCATGTAAATCTGACCCATAAAAACACGTATGATGTATTCGATTGCAGTATAAATTTTTTGTCATGTGCATGCACATATTTTTTGCATTATTTTGAATTGTAAAATTGCATCCTACCCCTGATCTATCAAAGCTCCATTTGATTTACTACCATAGTTGTATGGGAAGATGATGTTCTTCAGATGAAAGGTTTCTTCTCACTTGTATATGTTTTCTATTCCCTTGGTTATTATGGGAAATGCGATAGAAATAACGTTTTCATTTATTCTTGAAAATGTTAGTCCATTCTCTTTGGGTGTCAAGAAGTAAGCATCACGAATGCCTTAATTCATTATTCTTGGGATAGGCTGTAATGTAATCAGATGGGAAAAACCTTGAATAAATGAGTGGGTAAACTGTTCTCAACAAGTGTTACTTGGATTAACACTCTTGTTGGGAACAGTTGTCCCAGTTTCCCCTGTTGTACCAAGGACGATACGTGTTTCACGTTAACGTTTTTATTCGTGGTGTAATTTTTGCTTAGGTTTTCAATAAATCGTCGCACACTTTCATGAGAATCTCACAATGATCATTTGTACAAAAAAACATTTCATTTATTTTGCAACACATTTGCTTTAAATATTTTACTTGGTGTATAGTCATTGTTTGTAAATTTATTGTATAATTTTAATCATATTGTTCCAAGGGCCCTAGCAAAATCCTGTTTTTTTTTTTAACTGTAATTCCCAGGAGTTCAGAGCCTGAATTTCATCAATAAATCTAATGGGATTCACCAGTCATAAACTCATGGAGCAACTCTGACTCTTTATTTATAAAATTCTCAGAAGCTTTTGTCGTTGGGTATTGAACGTAAATTTTTTCATTTTTTTCTCACATTGGCTACCGCAGGTTGTCTACAGTGTTATTTATCATCAGGTGGCAGTGTTTGTAAAGGCCTTCATGCATTGTTATTGTCTGACATGTATTTAAAATTTTCACTTCCCACGGCTTGGCTAAATATTAAACGCAACATAGAAGAGTAGAGATTCAGACAAGCAGTGAAGCTGGTCAAATGAAGATTCGTAGGCTGCCAAGGCAGCAGTAGTTGGAATTAGATACTGTATGTGCACATGTGAACATTATGAATTTAGACCAAGGGATCTGGTTATGAAATTTAGATGAAAATCGTACATCGTCCCCCCACCCCCCTTTTCATTTAAATGTATGGGGTACTGGTCTTTACTTAGAACTCCTTTAGAATGCAGGGCTTTGATGCCATACGAAGTGTATAATATTTGTCATAACTTCAGTTATTTGGAAGTGTGATATCGGGAAGGGAAGGGGTAGGTTCACTCTTTCTCAAATGTCTCTGCAGTATTTACAGGAATCCATTTGGTTTCCTCTAAAAGAGAGAGAGAGAGAGAGAGAGAGAGAGAGAGAGAGAGAGAGAGAGAGAGAGAGAGAGAAGCCTAAAATAACCTCAGGAAGTTTGCTGTCATCTTCTGGGGGTGTTTTGTTTTCTGGGTTAAAAAGACTGCTATGAGACGTATTAATGTTTGATTATAAATCCTTCAGTATCTGTTATTCAGTGTAAATAAAATGTTTTGTTTGTTTTTGACTGTCTGCAATATCAAACTCTTTTGACCGTATGCGTATTTCTTTATATTGTATTTATGCACAGTTCTTTATTAATTGTATCCCTAAATGTATAGAATATTGATGTTCATCATGCAAAATGGATAGTACCATTACTTGCTCACATTAGCAACAACTGTCTGAGTTAAGAATAGTTTGAACAGTTTTTTCCATATATTATACAATGAAAATTAGTTTGATTTTATGGAACTTTTTTCACTTATCTAAAATAAATGTTTCTGAATTGGGCACATAAGTTTGAGTAACCTTCCTGTCTACCAAAAGATTTTACTTGCATAAATATCATATTTTGTTGCCAAAGGAAAATAAACGCTGTTTAGTCAAATGAGTGGGTAGTCCCCTCTCTTTCCCGCATTTCTGTAACTAACTAGCTGTCTGCCTACCAAGCTTCAACGAAGACACCTACATTTACTGAAATTATCAGTACAAAGGACTTCAGGCTTGTATTCACACACACACGAACACACACAAACACACACGCAAACGCACACACACACACACACACACACACACACATATATATATATATATATATTCCAGATTAGAGCTTTCCTTATATGGAAGCATGCCTGACTTAGTTGTATTGAGCATTTAGGCTATTCATAGAAGTAATATTGTTTAAACTAAGAATGCCTTACACTTGAACGTGTGAAGTTGATGAGAGTCGCATGTTTACAGATGATTATACTCCTTTCTTCTCTTTACAGAGTTGTGAAGCTAATAGCTTTATAGTTGTCGTGTCTGAAGAACAAAAATGACCAGTTTTTTCATGAAAAGTGTGAGGAAAAAAGTAAAAAATAAAGTGGATTATATGATATACATCAAAAGAAGGAAGTCATTTGAAAAATATGATTAAAAGAATAAACAAAAGTTTTTAATAATTTATCTTTTCATATCTCTCTCTCTCTCTCTCTCTCTCTCTCAAAGAGTAAGAATAATGCGGACCACACACACACATGCTAAATTATAAAATTGCTCAGGCCCCTTATCACTTAATTGTGATGAGAGAATATTTTGTCCATTTTAGTTTTCATAGTTACATTATTAAGTTATAAATTTAAAAGGGCTTCTTTTGAAACTCATATTTTTAAAAAATACATCATGATGAAGATAAAAAAAATAAAATCTATCCAAATCAGGAAATCTGATGATTTTGAATAAAGATCAAACAGCAACACATAAACTGGAGGAACCCCGTTGCTAGATAACCTTCGGGCCAGCTCTAGGAGAGCTGTTAATCAGCTCAGTGGTCTGATTAAACTAAGATATACTTAACTTTTTAACCTACAAAGCGGCTTCTCTCTGACGGGAAATTTACTGACATCTTATTGGCTATCGATGACGTCAATATCTATGCCTGCTGCTACGTCATGAAAAGTTACCATTCTCACTCATTTTTTTTTACTCTAAACCTTTTTTATATATATATATATATATATATATATATATATATATATATATATATATATAAATATATCTCATCTTTGTGCATATGCACAGCGTAATAAAATCTTAAATTCTATATAGAATATTTTCAAAAAGATCCAGAACAAACAAATGTTCTAAAACTTCTAATTAATCCTTAGTTAACTTCTTTAAGTAGTTGCCGTTTTTTTTTAAATTGTGTAAGGAAGTGTTCTTACCCAAGGATCTGGAGTAATAGCAAAAGGCCACTGATATTTTTATAAAATTTATGATATAATCTAATTTTTTTCTATACTGTCTTTTTATTACATTGTGAATCTTGTCAAATAATTATTGTGAGGGACAAACGACAATTAACGATGGAAAAACTAATATTATTATAAGAATTAGAGTTATCTGAAATGTCTAATATAGAGGCAAGTAGCATCTGAATAAGTAATGAAAAAGACAAGTCGGTGACTTTTTTTTGGATGCAAAATACCAAAAATAATCCCGATAGACGTCAAGAGCATATATATCTTTACACTTGTAATGACTCCATGTCTTTAATAACTACCACGATGCAAGAGCAGATAACACGTATGTCATTGTTTGTAGGAACGTAAACCTGTCATGTTTGCATAATTGACATCTGGCAATTATATCAACTGGTGAACAGCGAGAGTGGGAGAGCTTCTTCATGACTCCAGTAAACGGAATTGTTGATGGCATCATTAGCTATCGTAAACAAAAGCATTCCCGTCCCGAAGGGCTGTAACACTAGCGTTTATTATTATTTCACTTCTACTCCGTTCTATCTGGTGTTTTATTTTCATGCAATATAATTTCATTACTCACACACACATATATATTTGTGTGTGTGTGCGTGAGTGTGTGTGTGTATGTATGTATGTATATATATGTATATATATATATATATATATATATATATATATATATATATAATGTATGTATGCATGTATATGTATATACACACACGCACACACACACACACACACACACACACACATATATATATATATATATATATAAGAGTATATATATATATATATATGTTATATATATATATATATATATATTTATATTCAAATTCGTGTCTTCTACGATATGGAATCATTAATGACTCCGTTTTACCATTTAGACATCAGCAATAGCGATAAATTTTGAACGCATATATGCCATGCAACTGAACGCTTTAGACGATATTATACTTATCGCGATATTTTTAGATATTTCACTACCCTGTGTAAAGAACTGAAATAATCAGTTTTTTTTTTAAATTAACCGAACGATCATTAGAGAAAGCCTTGGAAAAGTCTAAGGAACTGGTTGACATTGTAAACTGAAAAATGAAATACATATATGTTTTTGATCAATTATAATTTAACCATTTCTCTCTCTAAGCATAAGAAAATTACGGACTTACACACACACACACACATATGATAAACGAAAAGATGACTTAGTCCCTCTCATCAATTTCTATCAGTTTCATATTTCTTCATTTATTATTAAAAAAAATTATTAACCAAAGGGTTCCTAGGACACGCATATTTATTGAAATGCAAAAGAAAAAAAAAGCATATCCAGACACGGGAGTTTTGAAAAACCAGCGAACAGCAACGCATAAACTGAAGGAACCCTACGAAGCAACGTACTTTTGGCGGGAAATTTACTGCCCTCTCATTGGCTATCGGTGACGTCATTACTACGTCTGCTGCTACGCCATGAAAAGTTGCCATTTCTCACTAGCTTTCTAACTCTAAACCGTCATTTATTTAAACATTTCGTCTTCTAACATACATCATGTGTCACAGAATCGTAAATACTATATAAAATAATTTCAAGTATATTCAAATCATAGAAATGTTCTTTAAATGTTCCTGAAATACTACATATCGAGTCCAAGAGCACATTTCTTTATACTCGTAATGATACCATTTCTTTAATGATTACTATGATGCAAGAGCATATACCACGAATGTTAATATTTATCGGGAAGTAAATCTGATGTAGGTGACACCTGGCAACAAGTAAATAGCGAAAGTGTAAAAGCGTCTTCATAACCTTAGCATACCCAGTGCCTCATGACGTCATGAAGGGATGTACCCAGAGCCCATATATGTTGGCTGCCTGTCATCACATGTTCTGCTCTACCTTTATTTCCTCTTTTCCTTATAGATTAAATTTCATTATATTATATATATATATATATATAGTTATATATATATATATATATATATATATATGTATATATATAATATATATATATGTATATATATATATATATATATATATATATATATATATATATATGTGTGTGTGTGTGTGTGTGTGTGTAATCAAGTTCAGGTCTCTATTGGAAGGTGTCCTGACTCGATTATAAAGTTTAGACATGTCAATAATTATGATAATGTCTGAATGCCATATGCAACTGAATATGAGGTTCAGGAAAGTCCCATGTTTACATTGAATAATATTTCTCTTTTGTCTTTTGACAGCAGTGATGCTTTTAATATTCAGCTGTTCGGTTCGAAGCAAAAACAATCAGGTTTTAAATAAAACACCTTGAGGAGAACGTAATTGAAAAGAAAGCTGATCGCATGTAGGTGGAATAAATTAAATATTTTACAGGAGACTGGTTGACGCAGAAAATTTATAAATGATATATAAATATTCTTTAACAATTCGATTATCCGTTTCATAATGTTATCATTTATAAATAAATCCCCCTTTCTATCTCAAAGAATAAAAACAATACGGGCTCATGCAAATATGCTAAACGAAAAGATGACCCAGCCCCTTATACCATTTAATTTTTATCATTTTCATATTTAGTAATTTTTTATTAAATAACTATATGGAAAATGGTTCCTGAGGCACTCATATTTATTAGATATATCCCATGAAAAAGAAAAAAAAAAATCCAAAACGGAAATCCTCGCAAAATTTGACGGTTTTGAAAAAACAGCGAAGTAACATATTTTTGGCGGGAATTTATTGCCATCTCATTGGTTATCGGTGACGTCATTACTATGTCTGACACTACGCCATGAAAAAACTTCATTCGTCACTAACTTTTTAACTCTACAAAGTAATTTATAAAAACATATTTCATCTTCGTGCATATATCTGGTGTCATAGAATCTTAAATTCTATATAAACTATTCAAAAAGATTTGAAATAAGGAAAAGGTCTTGAAGTGCTAATTATTCGTTATTTTTTTTCCATCAAAGAGCTGCCAGTTTTTGTGTTGTTTGTGTAAGGGGCGTTTTCTCATCCAAGGAGTCTTAAGCAACAATACACAGAAACTTTAGTTTTTGATTCAGTTAAAGCTAAAAGTGTCCTTTTGTCTTTAAAGCCTATTTATCACATCATAAATCTTGCCGAATAATTATTACGAAATATGAAATGGTAATAACAATGCAAAACCAACAATTTCGTATGAATTACAGTTAGAAATGGCATCAATGAAGGCACATAGCGTCTGCTTAAGTAACGAAAAAGACTGGTTGGTAACTGGTTTGGTTGACAAATACAGAGAATAGTACACACGAAAGCCAAGAGCATATATTTTGGTACTGTACTTGTATTGATATCCTTTCTTTAACAGCTACCACGGAGCGAAAGCAGATACCCTGAATGTCAATATTTGTCGGAATTTAATCCTATTACTTTTGCATAAGTAACACCTGGCAACGATGTCAACAGGAAAACAGCACAAGTGTAAGATTCTACAAAGGCTTTGTAACTGCTATTGATGATGACGACGTCAAATATAGTAAACAAAAGCTTTCTCGTCAAGAAAGAATGTACCCCGAGCGTTGACATTTGGTTGTTTTTCATCACGTGCATTCTGTTGTACCTATGGTTGATTTTTTTAATTTTTCCTGCAGTATCCTCCATTATAATTATATATATATATATATATATATATATATATATATATATAATATATATACATACACACACACACACACACACACACACACATATATATATATATATATATATATATATATATATATATATATATATATATATATATATGTATATATATAAAGAGGAAGAGAGAGAGAGAGTGTCAGGTCCTTTTATTACAGGAAATATTCTTGACTTGGTTTACTTTTTAGTCCTATCAAGAATAAGGATGATGTCTGAATGCAGAAATGCCTTACTTTTGAATGTATAAGGTTAAGGACAAACCCATGTTTAGAGTAATTAACATTTCTCTCTTCTCTTTACGCAATGGTGACATAAATATTTTACTGTTCACTTTAGAGAAAAAATAAGATTTGTAATGAAACAGACTGAGGAGAATGTAATTAAAAAGAGTCTTACATAAGGTAAGAGAAAGAATGAGAAAGTTAAAGGAGACTGGTTGACACTATAAATTTCAAGTTGTACAAATTTTATTGCAAAGTCCACTTACCAGTGTCTTTCTCTCTCAAAGAGCGGGCTAATACGCACAAGCTAAAACTAGAACATGACTCAATTCTGCTTGTCACTTAATTATGATCAAGAATAATTTATGCAATTTAATTTTCGTATTTAGTTACTTATTATAGCAATATATACAAAATGAAGCTCATATCTTTTAGAAGAAATATTCTAAAATATATATATATATATATCCGAAAACTGGGCCCAAAATTTGACGGTTTTGAAACACAAGAATAAAGCAACGCATAAACTCGAGAAACCCTACGAAGTTCCATATTTTTGGCGGGAAATTTACTGCCATCTCATTGGTTATCGATGACGTCATTACTACGTCTGTTACTACGCATGACAAATTGCCATTCGTCACTAACTTTCTAACTCTAAACAGTAATTTATATAACACATCTCTACCTCGTGCACATATCCATTGTCATTTAGTCGTGATTTTTATTCGTCAAATGGTTACCAACTTTGAATGGTGGAAGGGGCGTGTTCTTATCCAGGGAGTCTGGAGTAATTATGTAAAGCCACTTAAATTTTTGATACAGTTAAAGATAAAATCTAATGTTATTTTCTATTGACTTTTCATTACATTATAAATATTTTAAAACAATTTACCATGAAATACGAAAATAATCAACGATGCAAAATGAATATTTCTCTAAGAATTACAGCTCTCAGAATTGGCTACAGTGGAGTTAGATAGCGTCTGCATAATTAACCAAAAAGTCTAGTTAGTATATTTTTTGGTTGAGAAATACAGAGAATACGACATATGGAGGCTAAGTTTTTATATCATTGCACTTGTAATGATTAATTTTCTCTAAGAACTACCACGATGCAAGAACAAATACCCCGAATGTCTATGTTTATCGGCGCTTAAAACTTGTTATTTTTTCATAAGTGACACATGGCATCTGCATCAACACATAGAGTGGAAGAGCTTCTTCATAGCCATGGTTGATGACGTCAAAGATAGAGTAAAACAAATACTCCCGTTATGAAGAGTAATATAACACAAGTACTTATTGTTAGCTTTTCCCGGTCTCTCACCTCTCACCAGACGCCATGTAAGCTTTCAAGCTTATCAGTTGTTCTGACTCAGGAATTCCTACCATATATGTTGGTCTTTAAATTAAGTTTTCCTTATTCTACATGCTTCAGAGAATTTCCTCTTTTTCGCATTGCTGCGTCAGTTTTCCTTCCATCTTTTGTTTGGTCTTCCAACAGTCTTCATCTCTCCGACATCGATTTCAAAAATTTCTTGAGATATCTACCTCCTTGTATTATTTTTACATGGCCAAACCAACGTAACTGTCCTCTTTCAACAAACTTTGAAATGCTTTCCATCCCCAGTCTATTCATAACGTCTTCAATTCGTATTCTATGTAGCCTTGAAACAGCCTTTATCAGCCTAAATACTTTCATTTCCCCTGGTTCAGTATATATCTTCTAGTTCTTGATGTTCGAGTCCAAATTTCGTAGCATAGGTCAAAACTGGTTTCAGTATAGTGATATAAATTATTTTAACTTTTCTTAGTATATTAATTTTATCAGTGGTTAAAGTAGGCTTAAGTTGCTATACAATTTGTTTCTTCTCTAATGTATTTCTAATTCTGACATATTTTAAGCACAACATAATGTCTAGATATTTAAAATTTATGCACCGGTGTAAAACCTGGCCCTCTAATGAGATGGTCACATCTCTAGGTGCTTCGTATCCGTGGACCTGAGACAAAGGGAGGGTAAAGAAAATTATGCCAGAACAGATGAAAGGCGAAAAAGTATTTTCGTTTTCGTCTGATAGACATCAGCACCGCAATCGCATTTTCTACCAAACTCCTGAAGAGGTTTCTTACGTTGCTTCTTGCCCTTCGTTACCTCTCGCTTTCGTCTCCTCCTCAGTTTCCCTCACTGAGGAACCTTGATTATTTTATCATACAAACGGAAGCATTACTATAGCTCACTTAACAACGTTCATCTTGAGCCACTTCAATGGAAAATTATCTTCTTTAAGGGTCTTCAAATGAGTTCTAAACAACCTGTGTAGGTGAAGAGAGATCATATGCGCCTTGTGTATTTATTTGAAAAGGATTTTCAGGGAACTTTCCCAGAAATCCAGTATATTTTTTTTCTAATATATTTTTTTTAAATGTGACGTTTGAGAGTTAATGATATCTGAAAAAATATACCATTGTGCTTTATTATAAGAATAATTAAAATGACATTTGTTTTCTGACATTCAGTCATATTTAGGAAGAGAGAGTTTCCCGTCAACAGGGGTTAGTGAACAATAAATTATCAACAATAATAAAAAAAACATTAACAGAAAACACAACATACGAGAGAGAGAGAGAGAGAGAGAGAGAGAGAGAGAGAGAGAGAGAGGTCTTCAATACAGAGTTCACCGAGCGAGGCAACCAGACTCTGAGATCTCGTTGAAAATGAAATCAACTTTTACTGTCAACTGGCTGTAATAAAATCTGTCCCGGTGTAAACTTTTCTCATAAACGCTAATTAAAAAAGTCTATATCGTGTAAACGAGACTGATGCTTGGGTTATAAAATAAAAATATAAATTTGTACCTGTTTTCCTATGATTTTCTTAATTAATGCAGTACAAACTAACCTATTGAAGAGAATTGCAGCAACCGACATGAACAAAGAAAAATAAAAATTAACATTTAATTAAAAAAGTAAATTTAAATATCAACTGTATAAAAATACATGTTATGTGCTAAGGGATGTCCAATTCTCTGCACATTTTCCTTGTGGAGGGAGGCCCTGTACGTATTTCTAGATGCGTGATACAAGCAATGTCCTTTCACATGACGAGAGAGACAAAACACAATCCACAACATCCACACAATTCACTACTTCCCCGAACGGAAATGCAATGGAATTAAACGGAAGGTAACTTTATCAGTCAAGAGTAAAATGGAACGGGTTTGAATTGCACCAACTAGCCATGGAATCAATTCCTGTATCCCTACCACGAATAATATTTAACAATCTGGTCTCATACTATATATAATATATATATATATATATATATATATATATATATATATATATATATATATATATATATATATATATATATATATATATATATATATATATATATAATGCAAAGTTAAAAGTTTCATGTGCCTAAGCATATTTATAATATGATATCATATCCGTTTTTATAGAGGTCGTCATTATCTTGTAGATATTTTAGTTTTCTAGCATGACTTTTCCTTCGAAAGTACAACATATAAAAAATATAATAATGTAATGTCTCCCTGTTCATGTTGTGGAAAAAAATTCATGGATCCGTTAGACACATTATTTTATTAAACTACTGGCCTTCTTTTATCATCTGATCACTTTCCTTCTCTAGTTTCTCATGAAAACCACGGCATACGTTATGGTGATATCTTATTCTTAATATCTTAATATCTTATTAATGGATTTACCTTTGTACAGTGATCGTTTAGCCCATTAATAATTAAAAAATATTCAATTAGATATTTTGCTTAAAACAAAAATTTATAGAATATTCCAGGATATTGTACAGATTTAAAAAGTCCTGCATGTGAATATAGTAAAATATGACTGCAATGCATCAAAATCTTCGTTAACCAATAGTTTTTTTTTTTCTTTTTTTGTAAACAATACCAAACGCCCAGGTTTTCAACAACCTTCTCTTAAAAGGTAGATTATCACAAATCTGTTTTCCTTTTTCAAGTCTATTAGTGCCGTGCTTTCTGTAGGGTCTTCAGAAGTGCTCTCTCTTTCCTTTCCCTTTATGTGCGTGTATTTCTTTCTGTCTCTCCTTTATTAGCCTAATATTTGCTTATATAGTTTTTATTTGCGCAAGTGGATAATTCCCAAGATAATGACCTACATTGAGTATTAACAAAATGCAAATCTACAAGAGATTAAGGTGACATAATTCATTGAAAGCTTCTCTAGGCTGTTAGTATTTTTACTTGCAATGTTCCTCGAGTATTTTCTCAGGTTTTTTAATCGAAATATGGAAAAGAATCTCATAACCTGCCATTCATATATCATCATTTTGTTTTTGCAATTCAGAGCGTACGTCGGTCATGCAATGATTTCTTCACCTCACGCCCCCCAAAAAAATGTCACAGCAGAAAGACAGTCTATGCATTATTTTTCACCAACCTCACCTGACTTGACTTCAGTGTCCCTGGTTCACTAGTGTTCAAGCGTTGCGAACACGTCGCGATAGGGCGGTTACATCTTGGGTATCAAACATGGATCACTTCATTATTGTTTCCAAATAATGTCTCTTGAAAACACCCAAGTCTCAAAACAGACCCCTCGTTCTTGAATTTTGAGAGGAGGGGAGCCAGAGTATTTCATCTGCTAGCCTGGTATCCGATGAAGATTTAAAGTGGTAAACTAAATCTCCTTTTTTTACCTGTCTTCTTTAGAAGATGCCAAGACCAGCCAGGAGATAGTAAAAGGTATGCAGATAGTTTACATGCTTTCAGATTCAATTCTGTGTCAACTTGGGGCGCACCTAAATTAAGGACAATTCGCGTATCTTCAAGATGCTAGTGAAAATAGTGTGCAGTGATTAGGTCCATGATAGGCCATCTATTGGACAGTTAAACGTTTGGCATGAAAAACCGTGGCAGCCATTTGTTCATCGATGGTTGGCTGTTTATGGATACCCCAACTGAACATCATCTGTGCTGTCCTTGCGCTGTCTTAATCAGAACCATGTCTCTTCAAGGTTACAATAAGGAGATGATACCATACCAAGTGTGTTTAACGTGCCTGAATTGAGAGTTTGTTCTTGGCCATTTAAGTGTTTTTATTATGGTTTACAGTATAGGTGACTATTGTTTGTTTTATTATTATTATTATTATTATTATTATTATTATTATTATTATTATTGTTTTGTATGAAAGAAAATAAATAGTGATAGGTTTTCTTTTCATAATTTTTCATATAGCACCACAGAGAGAGAGAGAGAGAGAGAGAGAGAGAGAGAGAGAGAGAGAGAGAGAGAGAGAGAGAGAGAGAAGAATTAATTGAATTGAAGAAGCTAAACATTTTAGTATTTGATATACTCAGTTTATCTATTGTTGGTCGCAACTTTTCGGGACGCACGTATAATGAGTTGTTTGAAGTTACATTTAACAAAATCCTACTCTTCAAATTTTCCGGTTCTCCTAAGAGAACACAGATAAGATTGTGATTTTTGAAAATAGAGAAATTATTGTTTGTTACAGAGTCATTACTGAAAATTTTGATATCTTCAAGAATCATGCAGGCCAAGATAAGCAGGAATCATGAAGGCCAAGTCATTACCAATGTGGTAACAAAACATCAAAATAGATCATTTTTCTTCTCCGTGAACACTTTTGAAAATGAAATCTTCCATCAGTCAGGTAATGTGGTTTCTCTGAGAAACAAACTATTGATTTTAGTTTCCATTTTAGCCTCCTCCTCTTCCAGCCTCATCATTGTTGGGATTCCCCCATCCGCTTCACGTATGAGGGGGAGAGGGGTGACATTCGGCGGAACTCCACAAAACGTTTGTGAGTCGATACCGGCATCAGTTAAGATCTAACCTCTTAGTCAATACAACATCTGGGAAGGAGAAAGTCTGCCTAACTCAAGTTTGATGATTGTTGACAAACTCAGATTTTGACAGATTACTCAAATCCTACAACCACTTCCCTTTACTCTCTCTCTCTCTCTCTCCTTGATCTCCTCCTCTCTGTTTGATGATTATCTTTGATTTATGTTTGTTTGTGTGTTTCCATGAATATACGCGGGAAGCATTTTGTGTGTGTGTGTGTGTGTAGTAGTAGTAGTAGTAGTAGTAGTAGTAGTAGTAGTAGTAGTGTCTATTTTACTTTCACCAGATTTTTACTTTTGGTGCAGATAATTTTGGATTAATATGATGTTAGCTTAATTAATGAGTCGTTCAATCAATCTACCCTTTCCGTACCTGCTTTTGTCAGTATGACCACATTTTTTCTTGTTTGCATGTGCATAAGCGATTAGATATGAAGATAGGGTCATTGTTATTTGGAGACATATTATGAATATTAGGTTTTTATTGGGCGAAATTGTTTTAGATGTTTTAAGTAAGTGATATGGATAACTGATTCATCAGTAACATGAGTAATTGAGTTAAGATCATCGACGCCGTAATGCGTATGGAGTCGGGCTTGAAAATAGAGGCTGAAGTTTGGTTAGCAGAGTTATATAAAAGTATATTGTGAAGATGTGTTTGGTTCAGCTTAATCAAAACCAAAGATTTCGTTTTGAATTGACTATAATGAACTGTTAGGAATTGCTTTGACACCGTGACAACTATGTAATTCCTCATACAAACTGGCGATGATTCTATGTGTTCAGTATTCCAGATTCATTTCCTGCCATTCAGGAAAGGATTTCGCAACACAACGCAGGGTTGTCGAGATTTCCTTAGGGATTTTCTCGGCAACGATACAGGAAACCCAAAGGTCGTAGCTCTTGCGTTGATGCAGAACTGCAATGGAACAATATTCCGAATACGGAACCATTTCGACCACAGCAATTAATGTTATCAAACAATCGCCAACAAACCCCTGATAGTCAGACTATTCACTGGCGAGCGGAGTCAGTTTAGAGATCCCGTCTCGTTTTACATTTGTAATAGATTTGAGACAGGGAAGGACTGTTGTTCAAATGCCTTAACACAACCTTGGAAATTATGCTATTCACAGCTGGCATTGCTCGCAAAAAGAAAAGACTAAACTAACGGTAAAAGTTTTATTTTTTTTTCAATCAAATTGTCTCAATATGACTTACCCTTAAAAGGACTTAAAAAGTGTAGATTCTCCACAACTGCTTGATATAATTATTAATAATTTAAGCCGTATAAACTTTTTTTTACTGCACAAGTAATATCAGTCGTCTGAATGTTCGTACAAACTCTTCACTTGACACGTACAAACTCTTCACTTGACATGAGTTTTTTTTTTTTTTTTACCTATAAACGTAGAAATTAGGAAAAAACCGATATGGAAAGGGGAAGATTTTTCAGTATGGTATTTAATGAAATCGGTTTCCTTTATATTTTCTCTCGCCAGAGAATATCTTTCATCATAATTTGGGAGTACTATTTTAGTTTAGATTTACTTACAGTAACTAAATAGGTGACATTAACGGCGTCGTAACTGTCCTCGTTTTTTTTTTTCTTTTTATCTTGAGCGGATCTGTCACCTTATGTATTTTCCCCAATGCCGAGTTCTTTCAAAAATGGGCTCTAAGTCTTGTCTAACAAGACGCTCCCCATAAATTGTCTACACACGGCTGTGACATTTTCCGCTTGCCCCAACACTTGTCCTCCAGAATGGTGATCTTTCCACAAAATCTTAGTTCTACTGCAATTCCTGCAGCGTCTTTCAATCTCGCATGGCAAGTTTTCTGTCTTTCACTTCCCCTGATAGAATATTTTAAAATTTGAATTTGCCGCGGATTA
Source organism: Macrobrachium rosenbergii (assembly GCF_040412425.1). NCBI lineage: Eukaryota > Metazoa > Arthropoda > Malacostraca > Decapoda > Palaemonidae > Macrobrachium > Macrobrachium rosenbergii. The sequence goes on along the minus strand of NC_089770.1, from coordinate 22,729,733 downwards.
TTATTGTAACTAAAGTCTTAGTATAATACGTTATAATAACATCAGACTGTCTTAACGCTTTCAATTCCACAAATATCAATTTTTAATACCCGATAAGCAATATAAAAAAGCTATTTTCCCTTGTGGCATACGGCAAGCGCTGTTTAATTTCAGTGCTTTATGATATTTCAAAGACTTAAGATTTGTTGATTCAGACTATCGGCTTATATTCATCGAAGAGAGTGAAGAAAGATTTGTTGAGTCAGTACTACCGGATTATCATTATCGAAGAGAGTGAAGACAAGCTGCCATTTTGTACATGTCTAACACTAAAGGAAGGGTTTATGTACAATAATAAAAGAACTCTGCAGAAAAATGTAAGTAGAAAAATCAATACGGATCAACATGTTATTATCTGATTAAACTAAACTGAATTTTAGGACTACGTACCTGTTGTTATAATTTGTATTTGTCAATCAAGAAAACTTCAGTCTCTTAAGCAAACTAAAACTTTAACGTGCTAATTAAGTCCGGATTTGGTTTTCAAATATTGTTCAGGCTCACCAGATTATTGCAGCATCATTATTTGAGCACATTAATCCTATCAACTATAATTTTCAATAGCAGGCTTTTTGACGTTATTTATCATTGCGCTTCTTAAAATAATTCTTAAAAAAATAAGAACGTCTTTCTATTGCAGTTAATTCTTTACACTTACCTGTTCTAATAATAAAAGTAATCCACTTTGGACTTTATTGGGCTATATTCGGAGATGCTTGATGCTACTCAGGTTAAGGTAATGTGTATCGAGGAACTAGGATGCCTACAGTTTTTAATAGTCCTATAATATGTGAAAGACTTTTCCTAATGAACACATGAATTAAACTAAATAATTTTTATGTAGTATATGTATGAGTGTACAGAGTGTAAATATATCAACAGTTGTATGTGCATTTACTTAAGCAAGCATAAATTCACTTAACTGATATACAATATTCATTCACAAATATATAACAGAAGTCAAAGATGCCGTACCCGAAAATGTAATTATTAAAGATGCAAAAGCATTGTATAATGGAATATGAGTAAGTTACTTGTATAGGTGTATGAAAGATCCATGATTCAGAGTGCGCAACGTATGATAGTATATAGGATACGGGAATGAACATGATATATATGATGATGTGCTGATCGCTGCATTCTACCATAAAAGTGTAGGTAAAGGAGTGAAAAGGCTATTAAAAACGAAAAAAAATATCAATCATTTTACCATGCAGGCGTATGCAAGGGAGGAGATGGAATTAATGTTTAAGCACTGGCATGGCTGTGCAGCTGCCAGAGAAAATTCTTTTGTTTATCGAGAATTACGCTTTGCTGAAAGTTTTTTGCCACCATGCACGAGGCTGCTTCATTTTTTTGTGTGACCTGTTTGTAGATGTGACCAAAGGAATGAATCGTTTGCTGGTATTCGATTTCAAAGATAGGATGTAGAATTGCTGATGAGTAGGGCGTGGAATTAGCTACCTCGTTCTAAGAATCAATGCTGAAAGCCAGAAGTTTTACCTTGTGGTATTAGATTAAACTAGCTTTGTGCCAGTTCAAGTTTTTGCTCCCACAACACCCTGTTTAGCAATTTCTGGAGCCAGAACGTCTGGGGCAAAAATGGTACGCACATGTGTGTGTGTGTGTGTGTGTTTGTGTCGTGGCCGAGTGATGCAGTAATAGGACACCGTCATCAACTAGGTTTAAGAGAAAGGGCGTAGGGCTAGCTACCTCACTCTTAGAGACTTACTGAAAAACCAGAAAGTTTTACCCTTCCTGGATCACCACCTTTCAAGAGGGAAGCCTGGAACGGTGAAGAATTATATATATATATATATATATATATATATATATATATATATATATATATATATATATATATATATATATATATATATATATATATATATATATATATACAGTATATTATATTATATATATATACATCTATATATTATATGTAGATATACATATATACAAAACGCATTTCTTTGTATGCTTGTGTAGTAAGTACTTTTTCCAACCGAAGCTGGTTCAGTGTCCTCCCAAATTACCTCCTGGAAGAGTTGTCTTTGTATATATACAAATAGATGATAAAAATTTAAACTCAGTTTTCTTTTCTATCTAAAGCGCAAAGTTTCCCAAAATTTAAGTAATGACACTTTGTTGGCTAGGTCAACAATGACACCAATGAAATTTAACTGTTTCTAGTCTCCACTGAAAACAGTTGAGGTATCTCTTAATTGTGATTCAGAAAAAGTGTTTCCTAGTATATTACTTAATTTAGGTACAGTGTACATAGTGCTGGTCTGTACATACACACACACACACACACACACACACACACACACACACACACACACACATATATATATATATATATATATATATATATATATATATATATATATATATTCATATATATATATATATATATATATATATATATATATATAAACCATATATATATATATATGTATATGACCCACCTATATATATATGAAAATTTTTATCACACCGTGATTTATATACACTCATGAAGCTACAAATGTCGCTTAATATCGAAATTCACGCTACCTCGGTATATCTCCGTTGGAGAATTGTCGCCGAAGGGGAATTTATATAAGTGATAAATGAATTGGAATCGTGGGGACACGAACCGCGACGAAAGCCTATTCAGCGACTCCAGTTGACGTAAACCATTGAGCCATCAAGAAAAACACAGAGATATAAGTCTTTTGCCGAGATGTCGTACTGCGTTTTCCCGTCGTGAGCGGGAAAGTGTACCAGCAGCAGTCGACAGCCATCTCCAGCAAAGTCACTAACGACCGACAATGACCCACCTCCGCCATGACAGTTCATTGGTACGTTTGGAACACGCAGCTCTTGTTATGAAATTTTATCACACCGTGATTTATATACAATCATGAAGCTAACAAATGTCGCTTAATATCGAAATTCACCAAAGATCTACCTCGGTATATATCTCCGTTGGAAATTGAGAAGAGAATTGTCACAGGTCGCCAATGTTACGAAGACTGGTTGCTTTATATAAATGAAATGGTGGAATCGTTGGGACACGAACCTGACGACCCCCTCAACCTATTCACATAACCACAGGTGAAAAATAAGAAACGGTTATGTGTGATAAATGACTCACGTACAAAATAAGAGGAGGAGAGGATTACAAATAAATAAATAGGAACCACCGTATATATATAATAATCTAATAATATATATATATATATATATATATATATATATATATATATATATATATATATATAGATATATATATATATATGTATATAGATGTAGATGTATGTATGAGAGAGAGAGAGAGAGAGTATGAGAGAGAGAGAGAGAGAGAGAGAGACTTTGCTATAACTCGCAATCTTTCATGAAGATTGGAATACAAAGAAAATCCATTTGTGACAGTTTACAAGGAATGTGAAGAAAAAATACATTTGCTACTGACGTTCACTCAAACTCCCAGTTTCTGAAGAAACTTCGTGCAATTTGCCTTCAAACGGCCAACATTATCTGATTTAGGTAACAACGCTGGGCGTGCCTCCGCCCGTAATGTTTTTTGGTTGTGGCTTCGCCGTGGAAGGAAACATTTGTTCTTCCAAAGGGGTCGGGGTCTCTTTCTACAATATGTGAAGGAACACTGACGGAGAAAGCTCGTTCACAAATCAACTTGAATTTGGCGTAGCTTTTCTGCGATTGTGGTAATGCTGTGCATAAACAGTCTTTGAGTGTCAGCTTTGGTCTAGGAAGATGATTTTCTGGAAGTGCATGTAAGGCAAGGGAAATTTCAGACATAGTCAAGGAAGAATGGTGGAAATTACACTTTATTAAAAAGACATTATGGTGGCAGTAAAATGTTGAGAAAGAAATCGAGATGTCTTTTAACTTCGATGAACTACATCAGTAATGATGATTCATTGCATCATGAAAAGGACATTTTGAGATATGTCTCATCGGATAAGAGTCAACGAGATTCAAATTATATTAAAAAAATAAAACCCTGATCAGTTAAGAGTCAAAAGAAAATCACTGTGCCAAAAGATCATTCTGTCTTATCTCAGCATGATTGACTTTCTAAAGAAAGTGTGAATTTGATAGATTCTGGCCATGGTCAGTAAATATTTGATGATTTTACCACCTTTGTTTCTTTTTGATATCTGGAGTAAACCAGCGATTGACCTGCCATAGGTCTTTCATGGTCTCAGTTAAAACCATATAGATAATGTGAGAGACAGGCCAAAAGTTTTGTGTAATTGTCATTGCTTCCTACAGCCTCCCTTTCCTCTCTCTCTGTTTATCATAAATTTTCATTGTTCTTTTTCGAAGTAGCTCCTTATTTCTGTTTTGGGTCTGTCCATCTCTTGCTGATTCATCTTCATCCCCTCTTATATCAACTTTTCTTCGTCTCCTTTTCATTTTCTTCCTTCCTTAAATTCATTTATCCTCATCCCCCTCCACCACACGACCTATCCCATTTTCGGTTCATCAGTCTATTTGAAACGGAGTCTCATCCTGCCAGGAATTTCTCTCTCTGATAATCGTTGGACTTTGACCTAAATCCATTTGAATTTTCTCTCTTAAATGCAGCTAAGTGTCTTGGTTTGTGTGAGGTTCTTTCCAAAGCCGTTCTCTCCGTTTACATGTGTTTGCCTCTCTCTCTCTCTCTCTCTCTCTCTCTCTCTCTCTCTCTCTCTCTCTCTCTCTCTCTCTCTCTCTCTCTCTCCTGGGATCGCAACCTGCGCTGGATTAGGCAACAGAAGTTTCATGATTTGTTGGGAAGTGAGGGATTCATTGTCTGATTTTTACTAGAAAGTTTTAGTAGTGTGTGTGTCGCCACCGACGTTTTATTATGCTGAAACGGACTATTCAGGAATTAATGAACAACAGAAAAAGTTAAGAAACTCAAATATGCAAAGGTGCTTGAACTCCATTCATGTCTCCTATTTGATTGGGTACTAATATTCGATAATGTTATTAGAGTTTGTCAAGGACACATACATACATACACACATGCATACCTGCATACATACATACATACATATATACATATATACATACATACATACATACATACAAGTAAGATACAGAAATGTGGTGAATTCATGTAATACATGTCTTGTTTTGTGCTGGGCATGTGTAACGCCTAACACCATCTGTTTGCCATGCGAAACTTAAAATACGGAACGTTTGAAGTATTTCTTGAATGTTTATTGAACCTTCCTAATATCTGGCCTATTCTGCATAGCTCACTCCCCTGTTCTCCTATACAGTATGAAAAAGATACTGATTTTTTTTTTTTTTTGGGGGCGGCTTGAAAGTGGTGTTATTCTTGAAAATACCGTTCCATTATTTACTGATCAAGAAATCTGGAAAGCAAATTTTAAATGAGTGTATTTGCCTCGAGGGGTCTCCCCATCTCCTCTGTAGACATCGGTAAAAAAGATAAATTCTCTGGTAAGTCAGTGTTGTCTATAAATACTTTTGATTGTTCTATGGTATGTAGAGGTAAGGAGCTAAGATTGATCTTCTGTCTCTGTTTCCGCTTCCCGTTTATCGTGTCCTCCCCTCCTCCCCCCTCCTCCTCCTCCTCCTCCTCCTCCTCCTCCTCCTCCTCCTCCTCCTCCTCCTCCTCCTCCTCCTCGTCCTCCTCCTCCTCCTCCTCCTCCTCCTCCATAACTGCTGGCGAGGAAAACATTTGTGGAACTCGACGAAGTTTTAATGAGTGGCAGTCGGATGCCAATTGATGTCTAATCTCCAAAGTCAGACAGCCTCTGGGAAAAGATGAAAGTTCGATGTTTACGGACATCGCTATTTCTTTAAATAATTCATGTTGTTTAAATAAAATAGGCAACTATATCTCAATATCATACTGTATAGTGCTCTTACAGTAAGCACAAATGGATCATGATACTCTAATGGCAATATCAGTAATTAAAAACAAATATACAAAGGAGACATTTCATAAACGTGTGTATTATTTCCCAAACATTTCGAATCTCTCCTTCGCGGCAACATTTTCCGAAAATCAAAAAGTCTCACCAGAGTTCGCAAGAGTAAACAAATGATTTTGTTGTCAAAGTGATTTCCATGACCACACTTCCAATTTTGGTTTGCTTGCTGCATTCTGTTTTATGTATTGATTTCTTGTTATTTTCATTTCATCTGTGCGTTAATATAGTTGGTCTCCGTAACTTACTGATAATAGCTGGGATTTTCCCATTGCAGGATCCTTTTTACCTAAATTGTTTTACCTGAAAGATTCATCCATTTCTTTTCGTGTGCCGTTAAATGTTCCTCTAATCCTTGATATCTTGTGTGCACATAAATTGGATGATCAGATCACATTAGAAATAGAACTCACTGTGTAAAAATCATCAGCATTGTTATTTTATACAAGAAATATATAAGTTGGTGCCATTTCATTTTGTGTCGCTGGTGCACTGTAGGCAGAGTTCTTTCGACCGTTAAGCGCAACATTGTCACAGATGTAACATATTGTAGGAAGAAACCCTGACAACTGTTGCTTTTAATCAGATTTCAAGAATTTATAACGTTGGTCGTAAAAAGGCAAATCCCTCAAAGTTTCTTACTGATTCTGAATTTTAAAACGAGCATCATCTGCAGTAACTTTATTTTATTCTCGCTGAATTTTATGCTGTTTACATAGGGTCCTCCTAATGTTATATTAGTAGAGAACCATAAAGAAAGGGAAATTTCTCTCTCTCTCTCTCTCTCTCTCTCTCTCTCTCTCTCTCAGCCCTCTTCCGTCAAGAATTAGGAAGAAAAATATTGCATTTGTATAATTACTGTACATGGCCAAATGCCTTCGTTTTTTCAAAGCAACCGATAAGTAATATCGTTTTTCAGCAATGCAAAGCGTCTAGAGGAAGTATATTTTTCTCACGATTCACTTTTTTTCATACATTAGAGGAATGACACCCTCAGTTGTTAGTATTCAGTTATCATAATGTCTCTGGGGTGAGACGTCTATCCCTACGCCTTTGCTTAGGTTTTGCAATGGACCTATGTACCAACGGGGGCTGATCTTTTTTTTGGTGCTTTACTTTCCATCTGCTAATCAGGTAGTGCTGATTAACGTAGCTCATCATACGTGGACGTGTTGGTGACCGTTGTTTTGTAGGCGCGAAAGCCTGCATTTTTCTGTCTGTAAACATTAGGTCCGTATTTGAGTGTCTTTCTGATACATATCGGTAGCAGATATACAGATACGTTCGTTTGCAAATTATTACTTAACATCGTGAATTTAACCAGTCCATACACGCTTTAAGTTGTATACATCTGCGTCTTCTGCAAACATAAGCTTTCTCAGTTAATACATATTCAACAGAAACCATTTAAGTAATTTTACCACATACATACATACGTACATACAGCATGCGCGTATAATACATTCACACAGATATAGTGATAAAAATGTGCAGTTGGTGAGGAATTAAATACTATTTATAATGAGGAAAGTGTTTTTATAACTATTTACATTTTTCTATCATCTTGGGAGAGTTGAAGGGTAAACAGGCATTAGCAACGAGAAGTCGTGACAGTTGGATTTGCAGAATCCGAAATTGCTCCTTGTTAGATATTCTTTTCAGTAAACAGACGGGCATAAGTATTGAACCAACCATTGTCAACCCAGGTTCGTCTTCTTTGTGAATCTTCAAGGTTTTCTAAAAATTGGTTCATGGTCGTAATCCCTTTCCCATTTCCTCCAGTCGTCTGTCGAGTTACTTAGGCTTTCTTTCATTCATTTGTTATGTGAATCGACCGTTTCACCTTTGAGTCTTGTCTTACTTGAATCTGCTTCATCACTAAGTTAAGTATTGCTTTACTTTTGCAGACCACTGAGCTGATTAAAAGCTCTCCTAGGCTGATTGAAGGATCAGATGGTATTTTACGTGGCTAAGAACCAATAATTTCCTAGCAACGGGACCTGAGCAGCTTATTGTGGAATCCTTACCACATTATAGCGAGAAATGAATTTCTATCAACAGAAATAAATTCCTCTAAAGATTTCATCAGCCAGCCGGAGACTCAAACTCGGGCTCAGACACGAGTGCGGTATCCACAGCTCTCACTGACTCTCCCAACGAAGAGCTGATTCATTCTTCTCACTTCTCAGTTACCTCATTCATTCTCATCCTCGCTTATCCTTTACTCACTCCTCTTCTATGTGACTCCATCATGTCCTTCAACATTTTGTGTCTTGTCATAAATCCATTTTATCCGTCTTTAAAGTGTTGCAGTCTTGCTTTCCTCCGAGACTTTCATTTGCTTGTTTTGGGAGGATGTTTGTGAAGAAAGGGGAAAAAATGAGAAAAAGATGCCTAACATAGTGTCTCATTCTCTAAAAGAATTTTCAGTTTTCTTCAGTAGACTTTCCCTTTCAAAAAAGTTAAATTTTTGAGAGATATTTGGTTATTCAGACTTGATTTTCAGTCTAAAAATCAGCAAAATGAAAAGAATTCAAGTGACAATAAAAAAACAGCAAATTCAAACACGTCAAAGAACTGATAATAAACAAATTATAGAAAAAGAAATAAAAGACAGTATTGTTAAGGTAAAAGGTCGAGCACAGGAACAAAGGAAAAACCTAATTGGATGAAACTGGCTAAGGCAATCAGTGTGACCATTAAGGGCATCCTATTTAATCTCGACCCGACTGACTGACTTCTGAAATACAACGACAAATGTTGTCGTTGTAGAGATATATTGATCACAAAATGTTATATTTTGAATTTGATTTTTTTTCTTTATATACATATGTAAAATATCATTTAAATAAATCATATATACATATGTATAATACTACTGCCATAAATATATATATATATATATATATATCGTCGATGATATATTATATATATATATATATATATATCTATATATATATATAATATAGTTTATATACATATATATTATATATATTCCCTATATATATATATATATATATATATATATATATACATATATTAATATATATCCATTTCACATACATATACATACATACATATATACAAAACGTGACTAGGCAGTTTTGCTAAAACATAATTAATTGTCCAGAATTCTTCTCTACATCTGTCTGCTCATATATTACGGTCCTTATACGATTCTCTATGCTTCTGTGACTCATTCATATTTATTTTATTTTAAGTTTCTTCCTCATTTAATTGGCCTGGGAAGAGTTTTGGGAGTTTCCTCCTCCTCCTCCTGTGAGGAGCTCATTGATCTTCATCCTCTTATAATCTTTTTTTCTTCTTCCTCCCTCCTCCTCCTCCTCCTCCTCACATGACCTCATCCATTTTCACTCCATCAATCTACTCCAAGACAGTCTCTTTTCGTCCTGGGATTTAGTCTTGCTCTCGGCGTTTTACACTCTGTCACGAATCCAATTTGTTTTTCTCTTTTCACATTTAAGACAGCGTCCTGTTTCCTCTTTTTTCCCCCAAAGCTTTCTGAACCCTTTACGCTTTCTTTCTCTTTGCTCTGTCTCTCCTTTATGTTTGCTCCTGGGATGCCACCTTCGCTGAGTCTCATACGTAGTCTCTGATTGTCCTCTCTCTCTCTCTCTCTCTCTCTCTCTCTCTCTCTCTCTCTCTCTCTCTCTCTCTTCTTCTGACTCTCTCCTTTCTTCAGGACCACACTTTTAAAATACATTAGTTAAAAGCAAAATTTTGTTTGCTAAGGGAAGTGTTGTTCATGAAGAACGTTGTAATGTCTCCTTATTCTCGTCATTCTTTCATCGTGTTTAAAAACGTCCTTGAAGTTATGAGGAAAGACATTTGGTAGAACTCAGCAAAGCGTTTATGAGTTCCATTCAGCAGCAGGGAAAATGTAATCTCATGAGTCAATTTTGGAAGAAGAAGAAAGTTGAGCCAGCATCAAAAGTTTTTATGGTTGTTGACGTACCTATAAATTTGCTAGAGCAATTATCCCCTAACTATCTTGTTCTCTAAATCCCTCCATACCTCTGTTCTCATCCCTGCCATAGCTTTTCTTCTCTCTAAACCCCCTTTCCCATTTTTTCAGTTCCAGGTGTGTCTGTGGTCAGTCTCATCCTTGCGGTTTCTTTGATTAGAAAAATTCTGTATTCATGAAGTTATACTACTTGTGTTCGTTGATGTTAAAAGTTTTATAATGCATAAATTATGCATATGAACATGGACATTATGTATTTGAATTCTGAAGCCTGTACATAGTAGTGTAGTCTACCTCATCAGTTTTCTCAGGTTTAAATTATTTGCATTTGTAATTATCTTTGGTGACTTTCCAAGACGTAAGAGAGACTTATTTCAGATGCATTTCTTTGCCAGTTTCTTGTACCGACGATAAATGCGGCGGAATTTTAAATGGCGTCATTTGAAAAATCGAGATTTTGGTTAGCTTGATAAATGTTTGATAACTGAATAAAGAATAATCCACAGTCCACGGCAGTGTTTGCCATTCTGCAAACTCAGGTGCATTTTGAAAGCATTTAGATTGTTTGCCGAAATTTTTATCAAGATATTTTGAAGTGTTTATGACATCAAAGCATTGCAGTTTGACAAAGATATCATTGCCTCTCGAGTTTCGTGGTGACAGAGCGGAACATACTAGCAGGAATATGTCTTTTAGTTTTCTGACAAGAAAACTACTGTCCACTTATGTAGCCGTCACACTTTTTTTGTCCGTTCTCAGATCTTAAAAACTTGTTGTCCAATACCTGCAAATTGGAATGTTGATTATCCACCCTCCAATCATCAAACATGCCAAATTGCAGCCCCTAGCCTCAGTTTTTATCTTTTTATTTAAATGTTCATCATAATCGTGTATTTCTACAACGATACAGGCCAGGCCACCATCTCGTGGTTAAAGTTTCATGGGCCGAGGCTCTGCTATATTATACCTAGATCGAAAAATAGATCTATTTTGATGGCCTTGATTATAAGTGTACAGAAAACTCGATTGCGCTGAAGAAAATGACGCATTTTTTCTTGTTTTTATTACTTGTAGTCAGCCTTAACACAGTTAATATGTGCTGTTATCTAATCAACTTATTTCACTTTGTTCACTCTAATGTCATGCCTTATAATTTGAATAAAAGAATTTAACTTTATTTCATCTTGAATATTATTTCCAAAGACCTAACTGTTTTGTATTTATTCTTAACTAGTTTTTATCCCAAAAAATGTTAAATAAATTTAGACCGCAGTTTCTGCAATATTTTTAATATGCTGTAAATTTATGATAATTTGAAAGTGTTCAAGGATTACTGATATAACTCAAAATAAATTAAAAACGCGTTGTACGTTCGTTTATGTTTATATTTCATGAAATCACGAGGTCAGGCCTGATGTTATTGGCAAATATTGTTTACCGATATTCCGATTTCTTTTCTTTTATCTGCATTTTAGTTTTCAGAGTTCTTAAAATTATATTTATAACATCGTAGGCAGCGTCCTATATATATATATAAATATATATATATTTATCAAAATTAAAGATTTTTTTAAATTTTCAAATGACTTTGAGTCATAATGCCCTTCATTTTTTTAACGCATCGACCAATAATGGCGATATAAAGAAAGTTTACCATGAACAAGAATGCCAGATGGTTGTTTCAAAGGGTAATAAACAGACAGATAATCCATCTTTAAAACTATTTTGACTCATTTGTCATTAACTGAACCCAACCAAGTTCAAAAAGAAAACAAGTTTAGGCTTACAAAATAAAACATGTTTAGGTAATACCAGATGGTCAATTGTCATCAAAAAAACAAATGATTTATCCATTTCAAATCCTGATCACGCGGTACTAATCCAAATATATAAACCATAAGGCAAAGATTTCTTACCCATTCACATTGGACAGAAACATGTATAAAAATGAATATTAATTTTGCATATATTTATCAAAAATTTTTAAATTATTTTTGATCTCAAAAAATTCCAAGTAATTTTAATGTTAAGAGTTTAGTGATAAAAAATTCTCCTAAAGATGTTTTCTGGCTGTTGCATCAAAAATATTAGTAAAAATGTGATAAAATATAAAATTTATGGACAAACTGGAAAATCACTTTACAACGAATCAAACAACACCAATATTCTGTGAGAACTGGCCAAATATCAAGCATTATTCGTACATATGAGCATTCTTTAGATCATATATTAACTGGAGTAAAGCAAGACCTTTAGTCCCGTACAATGACACAGAAAATCAATATCATCAAATCTTGTTTTATTAAGTCAAATAATGAAAGTGTTCTAAATTTAAGTCTTGGTTTGTTTAAACTTGATGCCTTCATAATTAAAAAGTTGTTCATAAATATATGCAAAAATTGATAAATACATCATTTTATACATTTCTGCAATGAATGGGTAAATTTCGTTTGCTTTATGGTTAAGTATATATTTGGATTAGTGTTTTCCCATGAATGCCTTTCCTATTTTACTTTTTAAGTTTAACCACATTAACCATCTGGTATTCAAGGTTATACAATGTTTTTGGAAATGTAAGCCACCACCACCTACATCTTTGTTTTGCCTCTTCCACCCCAACCACCCTTATTCTTTCCAACACCTGTTCCCAATTTGACATAATTTTTTGTTCTTTTTGTTTAACGGAGACATTATTTTTAAGTCATTCGTAAAACCTACTTAAAATTTCAGGTTTGGTACTGAATTTATTGTATATCTTCCTGATATCTCGGTATCTGGGACACTGATTTACATCCTACTGTGTACTTAATTATATGTTGATGTGTATATGTATATAATATTATATTTTACATTTTTTTTTGGAAAACTTTAGTGTATATTTTTTATGCTGACTGGTTTATGTTTCTTTTTATATTTTATGTACCAAAATATAACTTCCGTATGTTAAGGCATCAGTAATTTATTATTTACGTTTTATCAATCACGTGACAAAATACGAAGAATTCATTTAAACAAAGATGAAAAGAAACAAATAGCATGGTAATTGAATAAATATATAAATAAAATAATATTATAATATATATAGCTGTCATAAACTGATATAGATAAACAAAATGACATATATATATATTAATAAAAACATATATATGTTGAATACCAGTGGTTAATGTGTATGGCTAAAACCAAAAAATTAAACAGTAGAAACAGTGACCACACTCCTCCTACCATATCTCTATGGTTTAAAGACAGCACAAAATCAATAACCCTATTAGACCAATTTATTCAGCATCGCTCAGTTTCGTATAACTTATCAAATGGCTTGAAAAATTCTTACACCATTGGTAGGAAACATTTCTAAACAAATATAAAAAAATGGTCAGTTGTCAAATTGAATAATAAATTTGAAATTTGATTTTACAGGATAATTTTGATGATTGTCTCTTTATTTACAAAACCCTGTAGATGATTTACTGGAATTTTAGAGGAAAAATTAGAAACATGACATTCCCATAACTTGAGCAAACCTCATAAAACTTATAGGGTTATGTAAAAGAAGTAAATTTTGTTAATCCAATTTTTGTACAAATTTGGTATCAATGGATCACAAATCTCCTGTCCAAATATTTACATAATTTTTTGAAGAAAAATTCTTACCAATTCAAATTGCAGCAAAACTTATAAAAATTAGGTATGTAATTTTTTGTATATTTATCAATAAATCTTTAGGAATTTCTTCCTCTAAGCTAAATAATTTAGTCCCTTCTAAATTTACTGTCCTAAGAAAAAAAAATTGTAATTTGAATTTTCTTGATGTAACTGTCCATAGACATGATAGAAATTTCACCTTTTCAGTCTTTCGAAAATCAACTAACATTGCCTCTTTTGTTCATTATTATTCCAATCACCATCAGAATGTTAAATTCTCTGTTTTTTCTGGAATGTTCTTAAGGGCTTTACGTGTTTGTAGCCCGCAGTTCATTGATGCTGAGATCATCAAAACAATATTGCTTTGAAACTTAAATACCAAGGACCTTTGTAGATGTAGCATGCAAAAGAGCCAGGAAAACATTTTATTTAACTAATAACAAACTTGAATTCAGCAAACATAATATTCTCAAATTACCGTATGATGAAAGGTTTTACAAATTCCTAGAATTTTAAAGCTTTTCAACATAAATGTTGTTTTTCAGTAATTTTAATGTTAAGAGTTTAGTGATAAAAATTCTCCTAAAGATGTTTCTGGCTGCATCTATGAAATTCCTTGTAAAAATGTGATAAAATATATTATTACAAACTGAAAACCACTTTCAAACAATCAAACAACACCAATATTCTGTGAGAACTGGCCAAATATCGAATGCATTATTCGTACATATGAGAGATTTAGATCATCCTATTAACTGGAGTAAAGCAAGACCTTTAGTCCCATGCAATGACAAGTTAAAAGGAATATCATCGAATCTTGTTTTATTAAGTCAAATAATGAAAGTGTTCTAAATTTAAGTCTTGGTTTATTTAAACTTGATGCTTTAATAATTAAAAAAAGTTGTTGATAAATATAAGCAAAATTAATATTAATTTTTATACGTTTACTGCAATTTGAATGGGTAAGATTCCGTTTTCCTTATGGTTAAGTATATATTTTTGGATTAGTTTGTGACCGCGTGATCCCGGATTTGCCGTGGATTAACCTTTTCTTTTTAACCCCTGGCAATTAACCATCTGGTATTCAAAGTTATACATGTTTTTGGATTTTGTAAGCCTAAACTTTAGTATTTCATTTTGTTGGGTCTTAGGTTCAGTTGTGACAGCTCGATCCCGGATTATCTTGGATTAACTTTCTTGTTTGTTACCTCTGACAACTGACCATCTGTTATTCTTGTTCTTTGTTTACTTTGTAACCTTCTTTATATTTGTGTCTAATTTGTGCCCTGACGATGCGTCAATAAACGTGAAAGCGCTTGGTACTGAACTTCTGCCTGTCTTTTTCCTGCACATTCGTTTATATATATATATATAAATATATATATATATATATATATATATATATATATATATATATATATATATATATATATATATATATATATATATATATATATATATATATATATATATATATATATATATATATGTATTGATTTCGGTCAGTCAGAAATTTACTTTAGCACTCAGTCAATTGGAACTATATTATCTTGCTCTACTTAACAACCACGTAACTCTGCCAATTAAGACCCAAACAAAGCTCAGAACGACAGATAATGAAATGGATAAGGTTGGCTGAAAACTAGTATTACAGAATATAAGTTTATTATACAACCCATGGATTAATTAAATACTGGTACTAGTTTCAAGGCAAAGTAAAATAAAATTAAAATGGATTATTTACAGGGGCTAACAGTAGCTCATAATATCAGTCTAATCAGGACAGATACCTCAGTGCTAAATGAATCGCAACAGTTTAAATAAACCTCTTCAAACGCTCTTATGGAGCAGAAAAGGGAATTTCAGGCGCAAGGTATATACACACATTTGAAAAAAAATAAGTATGCAGATAACAATCTTGCAATAAAGAACCTCTCACTGGTAATGAAATTAATCCAGGAAGGGATGAATCTTATATCAAGAATAGTGCTTTCAACACCACGGAGGGTAGTGTTGTGATTTCACTATGACAACAATGTATACACTTAATATGATTTCATAAAGGGAGCCATGCTGGCAGGAGAAAATCTTAGTTAAAGACTTTTTAAGAGACAAGTTAAAACAAGAACCCACTAGAGAGATTCAGTTGAAATCAGAGAATTGAAAACTGCGAGTAATTATGCAATCCGACTTCCCGCTGTGGTACAATAATGCAGTGATCAACTGATCACTGCATATATATATATAGCTAGAATAACAGTCATTATCACGTGATGGAGACAAAAGAAGTAAGTTTGTAAGAAAGCCACATAGTGTATACATCCGTTTAAAATGTTATCTAAGGCTGAGAGTCATTGATGTCAGTTGACGGTCGCGTGGTGCTATTTTCTTCGTAGAAGGTCTCCCAAGATTCTTTGGATATCGATCGTTATCATCTGGAATTGACATGAGAATCACCAGTATGATAAGAAAATTGGGGTTTCTATGGACAGTATATCTAATGGTCTGGCCCTGTCTAACTATAGTTTATTAGTTTAAAAATTCCCCATCCTTCAGTTGGTTGTTGAGTTTAGTTTTAAAACAACTCACTGCTTCTTCCGCTCTCCTCTTTCTTTTAAGAAATCTACGTTATGTTCTAGCTTGAAAATTAGTTTATATTCTACTAAACTATAAGAGAGTCTTATTGAATATTTTATAAAAGTATATACATATATATATATATATATATATATATGTCTGTATATATATATTATATATATATATATATATATATATTTATATATATATTATATTTATAATTTACCACCAATTTGCAACCTTAGGAGAGATTTCACAAGCCCTGCCCAATAGGGAAAGCAGCACAGTATGGAAAAGTTGCAGATGTAAGAATTAAACAATATTTTTGAGCAATAGCATGTAAAACAAACAATATAAAATAATTAAATAATGATTTGAGACCCAAACTGGGTTTTACTTATCCAAAAAATCATTTAGATCAGTTCAGAAATTGGAAGTTGCAATACAGTAGTTAACTGCGCGACCTAAATCATTCTGTTGGATTTGGTCACTGTTGGTATAACTTCCTAGTTCTCAATTTATCAAATCCCACCATTGAAGAGTCAAACCGTTATAATTAATTCTGTGTGTCATTTTGCACTGATCAGTTTATAGTCTTGGAAGATCTCACCCATAACTTGACAGAATTTCTTACAACACAACGACTTACCGATATTACAGATATTTACATGATTTAAAAAGAAATATTCATTGAACTCAAGTTTTTTCAGTTTAAGATGATTCAGCTTCTAGAAGACCAACCGAGGATCTTAGTCTTGTAAAACCAGGTACTTGAAGAAAGATAAAAAACATTGGCCTGGATAGACAGACCTTCAGATGTCTTGAAAGGTTGTATCAGTCTACCAGTGTTTTGTGAAATTGTATAACAGGTTTGTACAGGTATTGAATCTCAAAACTGGGATTTGCAATAAAAGAAAACAAGTAGGGTTTTAAATGACCTTTCATGAATTTTACGAAACATTGTCAGTGAAGATCTAGTGCATGAGATGGAAAACCAGTGGCTTAGACCTGGTTTAAATCATACTATCTTCCGTCTACTGCTCCAGTTACTGTACATCTCTTGTTAGGAGATTCATCAATACATGTTGGATCTCTGCATAAAATGAAGGAGTAAACTTTAAGAGAAAATGGCTCGTTTTTTGTTCAGCTTACATATTGTGATAACTGCCTTTTGTCTAAATGTGAGAATGCACAGCCTCATTAGCACGGTAAAAATGAGCACTAAAGTCAAAACCAATCAGACAAAATGTGTTGACAAAAATTAAAAGAACTCTGCAAACGATGTAAATTATGAGAAGAACATCAGAATTGACGAGGCCTATGCCAAACAAAATGCTGTTTAGGTAACAGAATGGTTAACTTCCAGCACAAAGGATCCGAACAGATGTTTTACCAATAGACGAAAACTTTGGGGTAGACTGGATGCTAATTTGGCAGGGCATGGGTGTCAGTTCAGATTAAGGCTATTAAGCGCCAATTACTAGTCCGGAAAGAGAAACACACAACTAGAAAGAGATAGCAAAACATGAAATAAGTATATAATATATAGCTAATCCATACTATATATAAACCCGTATATACTATATCCATATATATATATATATATGATATATATATATATATACCTATGTTTACATATATGAAGCTGCATATGATGTATGTATTGATGCAATTTGAAAAGTGGTTATCACTTTTGTAACATAATCAGAGATCCATTTAACAGTGATTCCTTTTATCACTTGCCACTATAAAGTAAGGATAATTTATTTAGGATGTAAAGATTCTACTCTGAAATTAACCTAAAATTTTTAGGCAGTAAGTTTATTCTTCATCCGATAACTAAATTTCTAATGAAAGATTCAGATGGGTGGGAAAGGACCACAAGATAACTTTTTAACATCCACCCATCCTTACAAAGTTTCAAGAAGATGATTTTTATACCCTGGTTGGGCTTAGCGTTTGCTTTTCCCTTCTTGAACCAGAAGAATTAATATTTATTGAGCCTCGTAGTTTAAGAGGTTTGTGAACAAGCTGCTAAGACCGGATAAAAGAGAGACGAGGAAAGGATATTGAATGCGTTATGAAGAACTTTCTTCAGGGGTGTAGTTTGAATTTAGTTGTCTATGCCTGCTATAATCTATGGACTTTAGAATTATAACGTGTAATAGTTATATTAATCCATAATTGTTTATATGATTATTTCTAGAGTGGAATTTTAAGGATATTCTTATAAATTGAGAAACAATTCTAATAATGATGACCAGTCTGGACAAAGACGTTTATCTGTAAAGGTAGTGGAATCTTTGGTTAAACCCTGCTTGTGTCTGTTCACATCGACAGATCGCATGAAAACTAAAATGAGTCTCAGGGCTGTCATTTTCTTAAATTATAGTTATTGGCCTTGGATATGCCAAGAACATTAAGAACACATAACAGGTGAAATATGTCGCCAGGCTTACACATATTTACTGTGTATATCTGAAAAGACAAGCAGAGTGCTTACAATTTATTCTTTAATGCAAGTTCAAGCAGTGAGACTCGGTATCATCTGTCAAAATTTGTTAAATTTGATTTTTGAATTATTATGAAAAACCATAATTGAGTTTCAGGTATGTGTGAAGTTTGTGTGAGAGACAGGCAGGGAGGACTCATCGTGTGGCGCTGCCTGGACAGGTACCATGTGCATTTTTATAATAAAATCAAGAAATGTCAGATCAGGTGAAGGGCATCCACCACCTAGAACAACACACACACACACACACATGTCACACAATTGAACACACAGACATTGATTTAGATAGATAGATAGATTGATGATTTGTATGTTTTATGAGTATAACAGTAATCCGTTTTCAAAAAACAGAGGTCCTTTCTAGTGATTTGACAAACCTTGAGTTTCTCCTCTCTCAACGCCACCGAATTATAAAGAAATTTCATCACCCTATTTTTTCGTTCTTTGTGGTAACTAACCCATCTCATTTCCAAGTTTCTCTCCGTTTAAAAGTTTTAAAGTTTGTGTGAGCAGGCAGAAGGCAAGTAAGGATATTTATATGAACAAAAGAGCTGTTCTAGCTGAAAGCATTCTGTGATGTTAATTTAGTAATGAAGAGACTATTGAAGAAGAAGAACTATAGTGTATTATACATTCAATTGGAGACTGAGATGAGCAAAGTCAACCTGAAACACTGCAGTTTGACTAAAATTGATTTGATTATTTAAATATTGAGGTTTTAATATCAGTAAGATGTCATTTTCTTCTAGAGAAATTCCTTATGCAGAAGAAATACTATTTCGAGAACTAGTCTGTTCTTTCAGAGTTGTTGATAAGAAAATATTTATAGAACACCAGATATTATTTAAATAAGTAAATCAGGAGGGACACAACTTGCAATTACTCTCCTTGAAGAGTTAGTATGATTTCTGCGACTAAAGTCATCAAATCTTCGTACATAACAACCAAACTGAGATTTCCTGGAGGTGCCGACCATTGAATTCCTTCACCTTCTCTTCAAAAATCAGACAGATTGCAGGAACAAACACATCCCTCTAGATAGATAATATGAAGTTTATAAAAAGTCATGTTACCCTGGACTAACTGTCGATCGCTCTCCAAGGAGAAACGTTTTTGGCTGCTGTTCTACAGACTTTGGGGATGATCTTTTCTGCATAAACCGAAGTTAGGGGATCCACTGAATATTTATACCTATTGTGTCCAGTAACAAGATAATCCCCAGGCAATCTCCTGTCAGAACATTAAGTCGCATAAGGTTGTTTTTATTTCTAAGTTCTTTCAAGTATGGAATTCAGTTTTTCTCCATTTTTAGAGAACCAGGAAAGTAAAAAATATTCCAGGATGTCGACACTTTATCTTTGTTAGATTCGAATCATTCAGTTATCTGATTTCATAATAACCAGAGACACTTTAAGGATATTTGGTAGATAGATACACTAACAAACATTCAGTACCTGTTATCAAGTCATCGCCGGGAAGTGTGTGGATTTTATTTGAAGTTTTATAGTTAATTTAGGAATGCTGAAAAAAAGTATGGATATTAGAAGAACGAAAATCAACTTTTACTGGCAAAATAAAAATGTCCATAAAAATAATCAGGATCTAGGATGAATGATGGAAGTCCAGGTTTCATTAAATGTGTATATACCTGATATATATCTAAAAAATTTTCTTACTTTATTATTAAAAAACAAGAGAAGACAACCAAAAGAAATGAGAAAGAAAGTATGAGAAGACTAAGTCTCGAAATTTTAACTAAAAAACAACTCAGAAACACATTGGAAGCCATTTACAAATATTTCCCACATCCGACCTTCATAGGATAAAAGTTTTCATACCCTTCCTTTAAGCTGATTTTAGGCCTCCACTGCTGATCCTGTCGTCCGGATATTTGGCAAGGTTACTCGAAAAAGAAAATCCTTTCTTTCAGCATTGATGCTACTCTTAGATTTACAAAATGTTAAAAACACATCATTGTTTAGAAACTACTTTGATAATGTTGTGAGAAGACATTTAACCTGTTATTAGTTTATGGCAAGATGTTCATAGTAGCTTCATGCAAAGTCATTTGTAAATAACAAGAACAATAAAAAATAATGGAACTAAATAAAAATAAAAATAAGATATTAAAAGACAATTTTGTTTTGTCCTTTTCCATGTTGTAACACCTGGAGAAAGGAAAACTCCTATCACAAAAAATTAGTGAAAGTAAAAAAACTAAACTCATCAGCATTTGTCACTGGAGGATGTCTATCATTTTATGTTTACGCATTGTATTTTAAATTAAAAAAAGGAGAAATTATGAAAAATCCTAGTTGGAGACGTGAGAGAATGAAAAATTTTTACAAAAGAATCATTCTAATTGACTCTCTTAGCCAGACTGACTCTTTTCAGGAAACTCAACTCTATAATATGTGATTGCAATATGTTGCATATCACTACATTATATTATTAACCCCTTTTGTTCATTTATATTTCAGTGGCTGTCTTTAAGATTTATTGCAAGGGCATTCCAGCAGTGGCCTAAACATACCCTACTGCTAGTTTCAGATGGGATCGTGCATTAGCATTTACCTTACCTTGGTTTTACCATATTCAGACATCGGATGACTTATAAAGTTGGCATTATGTAAATTTCCAGGAATATATTTACTACTATGAGATCAGGCTTTGTACCGTTTTTTCAAAATAACTTTTATCTATGATCCTTAGAAAACACAACGCTTTCTGTAGTCAGATTATATCTAAAAATCATTCATGGCTTAGAGACTAATGACGTTTACGTAGGTTGAATAAATTTGGTACCCTCAATAATGTAAAAGTGAGTTTTGAAGACGGGCCAACTTGAGAAAAGGTTTCGAACGTACTAAATTGGCGTAACTTATGACAGCATTTCTCAAAGTAGTTCCAAGATGGATAAATGATACCTCTAACGATCAAATAAATAAAACAATGATAAAAATTTAAATTTCTCTGAACCTTTATGAACTCAAACCTCCACTGATAATTGGAAGAAAATTTGCAGTAAATGTATGAACATACATAAACACTTTTACTTATTAGTTTAATGGAAATAAGTCGCCCAAGAAATTATAGCCTCCCAAAATCCTTTTCAAGATGATATTTGGTGATAAAAACATTTTCCAAGTTGAAGCTGACTATTCCAAATAAGGCAATTTTATGTCATTCAGAGCAGTTTAATTATCTAAAAAAAAAAAAAAAAATACCGTAAGTTTGTTTAAATTTCATGAAAAATGATCGTCAAAATGACACTTCATGATATACACCACCAAACGCCACCCCTAAAACCATAACCTGAAGGCCATCTACTGATCCTGACAGCTTCTTAACTTCTGGCTATAAACTCATTTCTCGAATCTTGAGCAGTGCTAAATGATCCTCAAGCCTGGGAAGATTTGGCTAAACGTTTAATTCATGTTATTTTTAAATTTCTAGAATTTTTAACGCATTTTCATTTTAAATTTTTCTTTGCACAGAACTGGATTATCTTCAAATTTAAAGAATTATGTTCCGCCATTCACACACCTAGGCTTTTTCAGTGCAAAATACATGGCAGAATATTCCGGTTTAACAATCCACCTGATATAATTACCATTAAGCTGACAAGTCAATACTGACCTGAGGCATGTTATTGCCGATGTCTGAATAAAAAGCCATGCCATCATTCCCATTGAGTAATCTTACTTTACTATTTGTAGTGGGACAGGAATTATTTTAAATAACCCAATTAAAAACACTTTTACTTATAAAGCAATAGATGTACACTTAAAACTCAAAACTATTTCATGATTTATTTACAAAAGAAAAAAACATCAAATATTTCAGCTCAAAACTCATCTCTCGTCCTCAACAAGTGGCACTGTAGATAACTGGTTTCGTAACTATTGGATAATGTTTTTGTCCGAGTTGGACGAACCTGTAATAAATGACGGATTTATTGTTAGAACTGCTTACCCACATTCCAGAATTACAATGCCTGGCTTGATCCAACCTATCCTAAAAGAAGAAACGAGTATATAAAAGATAACGTAGTGTCGCTTTAAAACACTGCAAAAATTCATGGGGTGAAAGCATTTACCAACAAGAACCTCATGGTCCTAAAACGGATGGTGTTGTCCAACTCATACCTTCAGTTACAGGGGAAAAATTGGCGTTGGTAAATAAGCAAAGCTTTTGTTGTATTAGAACACCACGAAGAAATCCACAAAATTCAACCTTCCCAAAATAAAAGTAATGTTTAACATTAATGCCTTAAATATCTAAAATTAACAGTCAGCAACTTCTGTATCTGATTATTCTGGAAAAATACATAATTCCAGGCAAAATAAAGTGCAATTTGATAAGATCCAGCAGTCAAAAATAGGTTAATTGACCCCCTAGGCCATTTATAAAGACATCCTATATATAGTTATTTCGCTATACTTGAAGTCCATTATCGCTTGGCATCGATGCAGTTTTGTTGGCTGAATGACTCAGAAGATCGGCCACCAGAGTTGTAAGAATGACATATGGTGCATTATCAAAAAAAACAGATGGCTCCGCGCTCTGTCGACACCAAGTTGGAAAACCCCAACAGGAAAAAAAAATCGAATTTTTAGTGTGAGGTCCCTACTTGCCTCACAACTGGCTCGGCAGAACGAGCTTCTAAACTAAAGCCACTGAGCATTTGTACTGCAAGAAAACCACAAAAACGCTTCAAGTTCCAGTGAGGAACCGTTCTACGGCTGTAACTATGCCACGCTCCCATGTGTTTTCAGCAGCAGATGGACTCTCGCCCACAATTGTTTAGGGAAACTTTGTGCGACAAGTCAACAGACATGGATCAATATCCATGGGTCTGTGTCTCAAGTTTAGCATATTCAAAAGAAGGACTTAGAAACTTCTAGAAAATGGCGATAAAAACGGAACATTAATCTTATACATTTTCCGTTGTTGTAGTTTTATACTTGAATCCCAGAGAATGCAGGGGCGGATTACTGAACTCAGTGATGTCCTTTCTGAGATAATAGCTGTTTTAAGGTCCACAGTTTAGAGAGCCAACCGTAAAATACTCATTTCTCATCAACTTTCTGTGGATAAAAATCAATCGCACCAACAGTAAAAGGATAGCAAAGCTACGGATTAATGCTGGGATGAAACTGGTGTTACTGATGATGGTGAATGACATGAATTGGAGGTACGGAGGCTGGACTTTGCCTTTACTGCCTGCAGTTACCCAAAACTTGTCTAACGCGTCATAAGGCCTTTTAAGGACAGAAAAGAATATATATAATTATATATATATATATATATAATATATATATATATAATATATATATATATATTAAAGCAATTAGCATATACATTGATTATGGAAAAATAAATAAATCTTAAATCAGATGGTCCATTGCTGTACTGATAACAAGATACATTACTGGTTGTATTTTCATGGATAACAATAAGATGAATAATTTACATAGCGCGTTTCGGGAACAACACAAGTGGCAATGGGCTGATTCACACTTTAAACTTACATTATGCTCGTATTCAATCTGTTGCTGCCAGATAATTCCCGTACGAAAGCCTTGCTGATAGAAGCTGATACTGGTACTGCACACTGGGTATTCTTTTCCATAATATCGGCGCCAATTTTAGTAGTGCTTGAAAATCAGGAAGTGTAGATTCGAGCGAATTTCCAATACTTTAATCCCATTCAGACTCTCGCATTCCGCCCTGGACTATGCTGTCTGTTCTTCTAATGTTTTCAGGTAACAGAGCTCTTTTCCAGAGAGAGCGTAGCGATCGATCCATAGCTGGGCATTGCGAACGACTGGGATGGTCTCATGAAAGAGGTCATCTCTCTGCTGATAAAGGCAATAGTTATGCACATGGTAATTAGTTGACTTACCCCCTTATGAAGGACCATATATACGTGGTGAGGGGGCCTTTGAACCCTGCATTTGTTCCCTGTTAGAGTCCAAGAGTCCTATATAGTTACTTAATTACTTAGGGTAATTTTGTATTTTCCACTTTTGGTAAAATTTATTGGACCTGATAGATAGGACAAAGGAATCATAGCTGGGACTGGGTTTATTTCTACTAATAGTGGGAACTGTGGTAGTATTATCAACTTTCTGATAATGTTTGGACTGAAGATATCACATTGATATCTTAAAGGGCAGAAAAATAACAATCAGGTTTGACTTACACTTGGGTCACCTTAATTGTGTTGTACCATTCCCTGTGGGAAAAAATTAGGGTGGACATTTGGAGTCAGCTCTACTGGTGCCATTGGTGGAAGAATAATTCCATGAAACTGATGAAATCTTTAAGAATGTTTTAAATTTACCAAATTTTTTTATGAAAGATCTTTATGAATAGAAACAAAGTATCAAGCAGCCCAGGGCTGTGATACTTTACTGATGATACCTTTTCAGTACAGATGACGAACTCTGTACCCTCCTCTGACGACCCATGTTTGGCAAAGGCTATGAAATCACCTAGTGCAATTACACTGGAACCCTATGCTCCAACACGAAGCAAAGGGAAAGTTACCTGAAAAATATGTGAAATAGGACCCGGTATATTTGAAATCTTTTATGATAGGTATTGACCTTTTTATCTGGAAGATTGTATTTGTGGCTTTTTAATGTGTACAGAGACATTGTGAAGTGTTGTACAAGAGCTTAAGATGTCATCTGTAGGCCGAAGGAAACTGAGAGTAGAATCGTCCCCAGCAAAAGAAATTGAAAAAATTTAAAGCATTATTGCATCTTGGAGGAGTTAACGTTGACTGCTTAGTACATGCTTTTTGAATCACTCCAAGGAATAATATTAACACCAACTGATGACATACTCAGAAGAGAAACTTTTAGAAGAATTAAAAGATCAAAGGTGTGATTAGAACTGAAAGGATGAAGAAGGTGATCTATGTAGCCTTTACTTCCACCGCTAAATTAAATTATTACATTCAGTTCTACCTGCTTACCTAATGTAATAAAAGCAGCATGGTTAAGGTTTAAAGTTAAGTAACATATCCCGAGACCAAGGAGATGCTTTTTATTGTCAAGAATATGGTCATATGGTGGGGCCTTGTAGGCAGAAGCTAAAGGGAAATGCCACATTTGTTAAGTGTAGTGAACCAGAGCATGGTGTATGTTATAAAGGAGCAAAGTTTATACATTGTGGAGAGATCATCCATCCTCTTCACCAAAGGAGATACAGACCTGAAGGGTAACTGGATGCATCACATTTTACTGAGGCTAGACAGAAAGTTTTAAACCAGTATGTTACACCAGGAATATCCTTTTCTAGTATTGCTGCTAACCATAGAAGAAATGTAAATGCTACCAGAAGTGCTTCCTTTTGGTAATACAGTGGGGAGATCAGTAGTGACGTACTCGTGAGGCCTCTTTGAGAGCTGTACCAGTAATTTCTGGAACGCTTGTCACTTTGAAGGATGCGCCAGTTGTTTGTGGCACTCTTGTCTCTTCGGAGGCCGTGCCAGATATGCCTGGCATTCCCAACATTCTGGAGACTGTACCAGTTATACTTGTTGTGTCAGCCTCTTTGGAGGCTGTAGCACCTGTATCTGGTCCTTGT
Source organism: Macrobrachium rosenbergii (assembly GCF_040412425.1). Lineage (NCBI taxonomy): Eukaryota > Metazoa > Arthropoda > Malacostraca > Decapoda > Palaemonidae > Macrobrachium > Macrobrachium rosenbergii. The sequence continues at coordinate 22,703,413 of NC_089770.1, read as the reverse complement.
ATCTCACTGGAGCTTGAACCACCTGTGAATGGTGCTCCTCATGTTTCAGAGGATGCACAAATTGTATGTGACACTTCCACCTATCCTCAGGCAGCCCCAGCTTTTTCTGGTGCGCCTGGCTGGTTGATATTTTTGGCAAAGATGTTGTAATAGGTGCCCAACACCTATAATATTGGGGAGGCTGTGCCATCTTTCAGCAGGTTCCTCCTCCATGGAAACGGCATCACCATCAACTTTGGAATGTATGGCAGCCATAAACAATCATTCTTCTTTCAGAAAAAGCAGGAGTAGTAGTAAAGTAAAATCACTGGAAAAACTGAGGCTCCAGTCTAACGGTCTCAGAATCTAAAGTAAAATTCATTCATTTCTCCAGAACTGTCAGGATTAAGAGCGAATTGCAAAGAACTAAGGCTGCTCATATCACTAAGTGTCTCCTGTGTGTATAACTTTAAGGAGACTAAATTAACAATAATATGTGTCTGAGCCCGTGACATTCCTTTTTTGTATGAAATAAATATAGGAAGCCAAGGTGAAGTATTATATATCATTTGTAATGACACCCCACAAAAAGCCTATTAATATCCAGTCTACACAGCAAGGATAGGTGTGCTGATCTGTATGCAAAAAGAAAATATGTAGTATGCTCTCTTTATCTGCCACCTAGTGAAGTCTTCCCTGACATAAGAATTTAAATCCCTTATTCAACAGCTGCTGCGTCTGTTATTCTGGGAGATATGAATAGTAAAAAACCCTCTTTGGGGATGACAATATTACCAATCAAAGAAGAAATTGCCACTGTTCCATCATCAAAAGGGGAAATTGTGGAATCCTAAACTCAGGGAGCCTACACATTTCATGTTCAAACAGGCACATTTACAGCAATTGACTTATCTGTATGCAGTGATGACTGCGTTATTGACTTCAGGTGGAGAATGATAAATGATAGATTTACCGCAACAATTGTCATTAATATATCAACAAATCCTCATCTTCAAGGCTACCTAAGTGGAACATTGGTAAGCTGATTGGACAAAATTTCAGGAAGACAGCTCAGAAGATGACTCGCTATAAGACATTTCCTTGTGTAGATGATGCCCCTGGTTTTTTCAATACAATTATATTTTTGACTGGCCTGCATTCGATACCTAGGACTTCGGGCATATTTATCCGCTAACCAGTTCCCTGATGGACTCATAAATGCCAGGTAGCTCATAGAGCTGTGAGGTCAGCTTTCACCGGATATCGTAGACAAAAAGGTGAGTATTAACGTATTTAATTTTGAGAACCAAGACCTTATATCTGCATGGAAATTAAAATGGCACAAAACGAATCTTGTACAATTTTTGCATCGTTATTAAATTTAAGAACCCTGGCTTCACTTAGAAGAGATTTAGCAAAAATAGCAGGCAAATTTACTCCTTGTCAACCTCCTGTTATCAAGAGGAGTATGAAGTAGCAGATCTCCAGTTAGTGTCAAATGAGTTTTTTAATCATTTTGCTAACGTTGCAAAGAAAAATTATGACAGACCCAAGGCAGCTCAAAGAAGGCTAATGGAACAAGTAGAAATTAATTTTAATACACTCACGAATGAACAATACAATGTGCCTTTGCTATGAGAAAATTTTAATCAGCCTTAAGTAAGTGTAGTGAATTAGTTCCTGTACTGCATGATATAACATGCTTAATGATTAAGCATACACCATGAAATACCAGTGTTCATATTTACCCTTATTGACAGAATTTTTTGAGAACATATCTTCCCTAAGCTATGGGAGATGTTAAAATTACTGCCATTTGTGAAAGCAGGAAAAGACCCTTTTAAGACAGAGAATTATCGTCCCATTGCACTACCATAATGTCTGTGTAAGATCATGGAAAGATTGGTGAATACAATGATTGTTGTGTTACTTGGAACGTGGTAAATATTTGTATGCTGCTCAGTGTGGCTAAGTATGCACTCCTCAACTGATGTGCTAACCTCGAATAAAATCTTCAATATGTGAAGCTTTGGCCAACAGATAGCATCATGTCACTGTTTTCTTGATCTTGAGAAATCTTATGATACAAAATAGGGATATGGCATACTGAGGGTTCTTTATGAATGTAACCTAAGAGGCAATTATTTTTTCTTAAATAGGCAAATTCAGGTTCAGGTAGGAGAACAATGTCAAATCTATTAAACCAAGAAGAAGGAAGTGTTCAAAGTATAACCTTGTTCTTTAGCAATGAATGGGGTATCCAAAATAATTCCCCAGATGTAACTTATACTCTTTTTATTGATCACCTTTCAATATCTTTTGCAGCAACAAGTATGACAATGGCTGAACGTTGCCTTCAGTTCTGCATTGATAATATAGTAAAGTGGATTGAGATGATTGGTTTTAGGTTTTCAGCTAGTAAAACGATAACCATGCATTTTTGCCTTATAATAGGATTCCATCCTTATCCAGATCTGTTCATATATATATATATATATATATATATATATATATATATATATATATATGTAATTTAGATATTTCTTATGTGAAACTCCTTTTAAATTTATGTATTTAATTATATTATGTATAGTATTTATGTATTTACACACTTACACACATATATCTATATATATATATATATATAATATTATATAATATATATATATATATATATATATATATATATATATATAGTATAATATATATATAATATATATATATATATTATCATATATATATAAATATAAATATATATATATATATATATATATATATATATATAACTGGCTATATATATATATATATATATATATATATATATATATATATGTTGTATATATTGTATATATATTTATATATGTATGGTTAATGTAGTGCTCTAAATGCAAAAATTCTGTGAAATTGAATGTTAATGCTCCAAAGACTTAATATGTGGTTTTCAGCAATAGCAAGAACAATGAAGTGCCACAGAATCATTTTAACATTAATGGTACTTCAATTTAATATGTGAAAGAAATTATGTACTTGGGTTTCACCCTCACCTCTAATAACAATGATGACAATCATGTTGCAAACTTGTGGAGGGCTTTGTTCGTTAGAGCAAATATGTACGGCAAAACTTCTCAGAATGCACAGGTGTATTGAAACGCCTTTTTTTTCAAGAGTTTTTGCATGGTCTTTTATTGTGTATCCCTTGTTTTTAAAGATCCCAAACCTTGTCAAGATAAGAATGTGTTTTAATAATAGTATCAGAAGGTTATTTAACTTGACTTTTTGCGTTCAGCTTGGTATACCAACATTTAATGAGATATGACGCAAAGCAGTGGTGAGCGTATTAGGTAGAGAAGGCACCAAGTAACAGAATTGTAAAAAACCTTACAAACATGCTGGTGACCAGTGATCATTTTATTTTGGGATGTGGAGGGGTATAGCATATGCTTGATACTGTTAAACGCTCATGTATTAACCTGTAATTTTTTTTTAGTATTTTGTAATTTAACCTCTATGTATAGAATTCACCCAGTGTATTTTATGCGAAATAAAGCAAATTATATATATATATATATATAATATATATATATATATATATATATATATATATATATATATATATATATTTAGATATTTCTTATATGAAATTCCTTTTACATTTTTAAAAGTTTCTCATTTGATTTTATTACGACGTCAGTAACCTAGATATTGTAACGCCAGTTTAGTAACTATAAATCAATTGGTCCAGTTAGGTGACTGCATTAAATCGCAACCAAGGCGGTGAAATGTCTTGGTTAAGTATCTTCTTCGTAAAAGAATTGTTATTATCGGAAGCGGGACACTTTCTGCAGCCTCCCTTTAAAGAGAAGGTGCTCAGATGGAAAAAGAAATATTTATATGTGTGTATGCGTTCCAGTATGTGCTTGTTTGGAAGGTATAACTGAACATGGAATTATTGGAACTTTCTCCCGTTACAAACACCCTTTAGAAGACGGACCTCCAGCAGTATTTAACACTGATTTCATTTCAGAATTTCATATAGAACCAAATATGTCACGTGAACGGAAAATCAAATGGTAATCTAGCAGCTGTAAAAGAGAATTCAATCTTGAATTCTTGAGTAGCAAAGAAGTGCTTCTGTAGAGGCTTCCCTTTTGTTGCTGTGCTGTGGTCACATTATAAAGTTTTTAGAATTCAATGTAAGTCTCTCCCCTACCCATCATTTGTGCCTCTTCGCCAAACCCTATAGTATATTGTTCTTTAATGAAATAAATATTTACTGCATTCTGAATATTATTTAAGTCTTTTTGAATGTAACTGACTGTAATGTTAATGAGTATTTGGAAGGCGTTGCGGTGCAGAAATGTTGAAGCTCTACATGGAGAATATAAAGACTCAAAAGTATGGAGAATGTACAGAATAAGTAGTTTGGAGAATATAAAGACTCTGTTGTAGGTGTAAAATAAAATTTTTTCTTCCGGATGTTCTGTCAGGTGAGGAGACCACTAGGTGACTCAACCCTTCTGTTTTATTTAGTGTTGGTTGGCCGTGAGATTTTGAATTCTCAATGCTGAGCTTAAGCTCAAGTTTTGGTATTGCAAACAGATCATGTGTGAAGTCTCTTCCTGACTCTGTTTTCCTTATTTTTTGTAACCTACTAAACTCTTCCTTCTTGGGAAGACCCACTTATTTTCCATTCCTCTTTGTTTCTTTTTTCCTTTTCACCATTCTTAGAAGAGGTCGTTGAGTTGCTTCCCGGTGTGTAAGCATTAAATAAATAATAACTTCGTATTAGTTAATTAAACACAGGTTTACTGGATAATTGCACAGTTTACCATCTATGGTTTAATTTTATTGATCTGGTCAAGGATGTAGAAAGTTAATGTTACCTAAATTTTCAAAAATATAATAGATTTGAAATTTAATCAGTTTATATCAGATGTGGGAAATAGTGTGGGATTCAGCGTCAGTCAGTAATTCTCAGGTTATTATAATTCAGTTTCATGAAAATAAAAGCTCCAGGTAGATTTGTTTTACAATCACTAGCCAAAGGAAAGGAGGGGGTTATATATAAAAGTTTCAGAAATAGAAACAAGGAAAGGGTTCCAAAGCTAAGGAGCTTTGGGAAAGAATAACCCATATTCGAAGTTAATAACTCTTAAATTTGTGATCTTTCAAAAAAGCATAAAGTTAAACAGGTAACAAATGCGCCGAAGTTTCTTCGGCGCAATCAAGTTTTCTGTACAGCATATAGGATTCATGTATCGAAATAATAATAAATATAATAATATAATGCTGTATGAAACACTCAGCCGCGGCCCATAAAACTTTCAGTCACGGTACGATGGTGGCCTTTGTTGTTGGCACTTATAGTGGTGCCAGACGCACGATCATGGCTAACTTTAACCTTATATAAAAAAACTACTTAGGCTAGAGGGCTGTAAGTTGGTATATTTGATGATTGGAGGATGGGTGATCAACATGCTAATTTGCAGCCCTCTAGCCTTAGTAGTTTATAAGATCTGAGGGTGGACAGAAAAAGTGCGGACGGACAGACAGATAGCATCTCAATAGTTTTATTTTGCGGGAAACCAAAAGCTATATAGGAATTTTTCAAAACAAATGACCACCTTAAAAAGTAAATTTGTAATGTTTCAAAACACTAACAACTTGGGCGGCCATTTCCATTTCAACTGAGTATCGAGTACCTATTTAATTATTCGTGTAAAGTATTTTCGCACAGCTAGAAAACCCGAATAACTAATTCAGTGAAACCCGAATAAAGCTGCTAAACGTGTAGATAAAACACCAGCAAATGTAGCTGAAGAGCCATATGCTAATAAAACTCCTGAATCGCAGGAAATGTACGTAATGTGAGATAAACTATGCATAATACACCACTGCGCGGTCTATGCAATTTAACAAATAAATTACTGCAAAGAGTATTCAAATACTTCAAATATATTACTATGTACGGCATGCGAAAAAGTAAATCCTCGCAACAAATGCCCTAGTTTAGCAAATGAATTAGTGTATAGCTTAGACCGCATTAAATTGCTGCACAGTATATGGTAATCAGACAGCAAATAATCGCTGAATGTAAACCAGAGTAGGATGTGTGTGATGTTAAACGCACTGTATTGTTTATACTAAACTGCCTAATGAATTAATTGGGTAAACCAAATAACATTCTTTTACTGCACTGGCGAGACCGACGCACCAATGTTTCCTAGTTTTTAGGTGCAAGCTAGCACCATCGGTCCTTCATTGACAAGAGAAGTTGTCTTGTATGCTTAATGTGTAGAGGTTAAATATACAAAACTGCCTTGGTTGGAAGTATGACTGTGTAAACTCTGGAAAAATATGTAATTAACTCGTTCGACTTTTGAATACATATTATAACATTCGTTATGTAGTGGAAGTGGAGAGGTGCCAAACGATGCCGCTACCAGTAATTACATGTAACTACTCTTTGTACCGTGAAACTAGCCTCGTTTCAGTTTAGCAGCTGTAATTTCTTGTTGCCATAAGCATATGTAATACATGCCTGAGAGCTTACGATAATGCTCAGTATTACAGAGAAAAATTAGAGTATGGGTGGTTTATTCACCGTACAATGTTCATGACTCAACCTCATTACTAGATCGTTTGTGAAGTATGGGGAATTCTTTCCTGCTAGTTGTTCAGTGGTCTTGAGCTAATTTGTTACATTCTGCTCCAGAGTTGTATCTGACTTGAAGCCAAGAAAGAGTGTAGGTAGGTGCGATTAGCCTTTGAAAGTAGTAAGTTTCACGAATTAGTATATACAGCCTGTGGTACCTCCTGCAGATACATTCACTTTTCACTTTTCATTTCTTTCACTCTTTCACTTTCTCTCTCTCTCTCTCTCTCTCTCTCTCTCCTTTCTCCTGATCCTATGTTTTACATTCAAAATTGTTCTCGCACAGTTTCCCAATCGCACGTACAATTCACTCAGTTGTATTTCAATATTTCCTAACATGTTTACAGACAATTAATATTTTTTTTCAAATTGCAGACATCCATACTAAACGAATCGGCTGAATATCGAATTTCACTGATGAATCCACCCTCTGGTAATTGTAGGAAATAATTTATTGTTCCCAGTAACGTGCATATCTCACAATGATCGGTTTTATTTCATCCGTACACTCACGGATGAAGATGTGGCACCTGCGCATGGGTAGCATGTGATTGGCTGAAAATCAACGTTTGCGATAATGTTGGCTTATTGTGATAAATATCAAACTATTCCTCCAGTAACGTATTTAGACGTCTATATAGACAAAGAAACCTCACCCTTTTGACATAAATCATAAACTCGTCGACTTGTATTCATAACATACCAACACAAGCACACGAAAGACGAGATTGTAACAAACAGTCTACTCACGTCAGACACAAACGAACGATAAACTCTCAGTAATTATGATTTATCTCATTAGTATAGCCCAGACCACGCGTAGACCTAAACTCAAGAACTGTTCAAATCACAATATTTTCTTATTCAAACTTTATTCTACTGTATGTCCACTTTCATTGCATGTATATAAAAACAAATCTATTATGATGCTAAAGTAATATCTACGTCCGTCAACTGAAAAATAAATTTTAATATTGTTTACCGGTAAAACATGGAGCATGGACATGTGAAGTTAGGCCTATACTGCTGATTCGCCAGGTATTTTATTTTACTGGCCTTCTTTTAAGTACACATTCGTTCCATTGCAGTCAAAATTGCTTTTTTTTATTGTAACCGTTATTTATTCCTTTATATTATTGTTCCAATGCCCAATAATGAACAAAATTGTATGCTTAGGCTAGCCTTTTATGCCGTACGTACGTCATCAACACTAAGGATGACGGGAATTCAATGGGATTTAAAAATTTTGCTGGATAATTTATTTAGCTAATTAGTCCCGAAAGTGCCCAAGCATTGAGTTGTAATTATTTGTATGGTTATGAAAAAGAAATATAAATATGCAGAGAGTACTCTGGAAAGAAAAGCACGATACCATTGCTGTCATGTCATGTTATTATAACTGAAATTTCCTGCCTTCCAGCCAATACAGCCGTGGTTGTTCCCTTCCCCTACCCCAGGCCCTCTACAACTTCATAGACGACAGTATTTCTTGCTTATTAAGCTACTCATGTGATTTACATGCAAGAAATTATTAAAATACCTTTTATTAGCACTTGCATAGCCATATGCCTTTATGTACCTACGAGAAATGAAAAATAATTATTTAAAGTCCATCGTTCGTTTGCGTTTGACCTGAGTAGTCTTTTTGTCACAAGATCGCCATTCGTGTGCTGATATGTTATATTATCGACATGAATCGGCATGTTTATCATCTAAATAAGAAGTTGTATGTATATACAAGCATTCAGATGTATTACGAAAGAAACATTTTGTAACCTTATCACAGTAAGCCTACGATATTGTAAACATTGATTTCAGCTAATCGAGATCTGGCTATGCATATTGCCACATCCACTTAGAACCTACGTTGGTGAGTGAACAGATGAAATGAAACCGACTAAAATGTTTACTGTTTTGAAATAAAAAAATATATACATGAGTGTAGGACGACTAAATAAATCTTTCATTACCAAAGACAAGAGCAGTAAAATCACATCAGTCATCAGTTTAGTTGCCACTTTAAGAAAGCATGAGGAAATCCGCATAAATAAAGCAAGCCTGCCTTGTTAGAGAGACTAAAGCCAGTTGCTTGCACTAGTGAGAGGGGACCCCAGTCGAAAAAAGTATACCTTAGTTTAACCAGACCACTGAGCTGATTAACAGCTCTCCTAGGGCTGGCCCGAAGGATTAGACTTATTCTACGTGGCTAAGAACCAATTGGTTACCTAGCAACGGGACCTACAGCTTATTGTGGAATCGGAACCACATTATAGCGAGAAAAGAATTTCTATCACCAGAAATAAATTACTCTAATTCTTCATTGGCCGGCCGGAGACTCGAACGCGGGCCCAGCAGAGTGCTAGCCGAGAACTATACCGACTCTCCAAAGAGGAACTACCCCAGTCTAAAGAAAGAGAATAGAGTAAGGTAGATCTCTTGACATTTAGCGAGCGCTTTATAATATGCTCTCTAAGCCTTTAAAACTTATCTTTTTTTATATATAAAATGCATATTTATTCTCTTTGTCATAAGTATTTAGTCAAGTCTGTGTATCTGCGAAGAGTTGTTTAATGATGATTGCAATAAAACAAAAGCGAGTACTTTAAGGGAATAGAAAATTATTTTCGCTGCCTCCAAGGTGAATGTTATCAATGAGGACGAATGGCATAAATAGGGAAAACAGGTTGCAAATTATATTAACGTTGGCGTCGTGAATGCGAAAGCAACTAAAAGCCTCTTATCTCCGAGTTGCATCACGTGAGGATGATGGCCGGATGAGAAAGTTTTAAGATCTCTTTTAGATGTCCCGAAGGACTCGTCAAGTGAGCCTGGAGGATCTTTCCCAAAAGCATATTATAATAAATCACATGTTACTTCACCTAAGCCATGCTGCCCAGTGCGTTCGAATGCATGTGTAAGACCACATTCAGCACACAGACGAAGGATTTTCTTTCTCAGCGTGAGAGACCTGGAACGTGAAGAATTCAGGGATAGGAGTAGAAATGGAAGTGGCTTGAAATTGTATAAATTTACTCAAGAACTGAGAGGGAAGACAGATATCTCTTGAAGTCTCGCAGCGTTCCAACATGTACAGTCATTTCTTAAGAAGCTACATATGACAGACGACCACGGTTTTAATTTCATCAAATTCAGATTCAAAGACATTAGTTAAACAGTAGTAAAATTTGAGACGTGGTCACAACTTTTTTTTCATTTCTGTATTCCAACATTTTGAACAACCAGTGAGTGAACAAAAATATTACACAAAATAATTACGTAGAAAACGTTTTTGTTCAGTACCTGTTTCTGGGCTAACGTTGTTATTTTAAAAGAATTTTTAACGTAGGTGAGTATTATTAAAAAAGTTCCACATAAAAAACAAAAACCCCATTAAGAATTTGTTACATCAGTGTTCTCAGAACAAGAGAAAAGCAAAATTCATTCCGTGTAAAAGTTCCTTTTCCATAGATAATAAAACAGTCTTGCAGCAACTTAGTGTGCAATTACGCCAGAAGCAAAGTAGAACTTTCGATACTTTTTTCAGCCCCTCTGTGCGATTACCAGGATGTATCAAATGGACAGCAGTGTCAGCTTACTTGAAATCGTTACACCCAGCAATTACAATAAAGACAACAGAAACAACACAAATCGAGACCAGTATCACCATTCTTTGGTTTTATGGTAAAACGAGATAAGAATTGACGAGTCAAAAAAGGAAGGTTGTGAAACACCATCGTGAGAATCTGTTGCTCATCGGGATTCCATTAACATTAATTTCCTGTTACTCACTGTTTGGTAATTTACTCAAATGAAGGGTATTGTTGGAGATTAAGTTCGTTAGAAAAAGAAAGGGAAGCGAAAGTAACAAACATAAAATGTTAGACAGGGAGAGAGATACATAGATAAAAAGGAAAGAAAAAAAGAACTTTTGAAAGATTCCCGGAATAAGAAATACAGTGTAGCTGATTGAAAAGCTTGAGGCCTTAAGTTGAAAGGTAAATCACTGGACTGAGCGATTCTTGTCTCAAGGTTATTGATAGAATGAAATTGGAGGGAGATTGTTAGAAGAGGAGGGGCGGCGGGCTGATGACGAACAGACAGTGTTAGAAAACGAGGTATTATGGGAGGAGGAAACTATAAGGTTCAGTCATGGAACCGTGCTAAGTAGCAGAAAGGTTGTCTCCAAATAGTTACAGTTAAGTTACAGTCATGTCTCTGTACAAGATTTCTCGCTCCTTATGAGGAAGACCTTCCTCAACCCCAGAGCAAGTTTCCCCACATTTTGTGCCAGGGAATGCTTTCCTTTAAAGACGTAAATTGGCGCGAATATAACGCGACGAAAAAAGAAAATTGTTGTTACCGAAGCCAGGTTGAAGGGACGTAGGGTGATTGATCATTTGAGGATACACCGCACAAACTTTCCTTTTGTTGAAGGCATTTCTGCTAACGTCAGCAGTAAATATATATCATTATCTAAATTCTTTGCAAATTGTTTAAAGGTTTTAAAGGTTGCTTTTGAGTGGCAGAGGTAAGGAAAAGGCCATTGCTCTGTTGCACAACGTCATAGAGACCAAACATATACATTTATAATCAGCGCCCAAGGCACCTCTCCACACACGCTTGGACAAGAAGAACCAGGCAGTGGCTACTGTTGATTCAGTAAGTGTACCTGCATAATGAGAAATGGTGGTCGTTCGTCTGCATTGCCATATATTACCCCGAAAGTTTTCTCATTTCTAAGAGAATTAATGCAAAAACTAACTTGAAATATTAGAATTTTGGTGATGCTTCCCTTTAAGTTCTTCCAGGCTTATTCAATTTGCTCTCAGGAAATTAAAGTGCTAAATTTATAAACAGTTTGCGTACTGGTTAAGAGTTTTATAACTTCTGTAATGAAATGTCTTTACCACAAGTAGTGATTATATCACTGTGATTTTATGGTGTTCTGAAAACGTTGATTGCAGTCGTACAACGTATTAATTCTGTGGCGTTTAAAACAAAACCAAATGTGTGATACACAAAAGTAATAGAAAACTGTCCCTTTCTGCTGTATATCCTATCTGGTACCCTGCTTTCACTCGAGTTGACGACTTGGTTTGTTATATTCATGTTGGTGAACCTATTCAATATTACTTTTTTATTTTATGCAACTTTCATTCAGATGAAAATAATAATGGCAAGAAGTGTAATCGTTTTTCCTTTCAGTTTACAAACGTTGCATGCGAAGCATTATTACCCAGGTCAGATAAGCCCACTCCCTTCCAGCCCCCAACTTTTTTTTTTTTGCAAAAGCTAAACATCAACTTAATTGATTTAGGAGAGGAGTTAGCTGATATTGCCAATGATTTTTACCTGTGTTTTATTGTTTTCCTCTTGGAAAGGGTTGAATTCATCTCATATTTGCAACTACTAGCTCAGACTTAGCGATAACTGGTTTGCCTTTTTGAGTCCTGTAGTCTGCTGGTTTTACGGTGGTCAGGACGGCAAATGGTCTGTGCTTGCATTTTAATTTTTATATGGGTAATATATTAAATTAATTTTTTATTCTTTTTCGTGTTCAAAGAGGGAAGAGATGAGGCTGTCTTACATTTGACGAAGTTGTGAATGATTGTTTTTGTTACCAACTGGCTTTACAGCAACTGAGGTAACTTACCCCGACAAAATACATGTCCCTATAGCATTCATGATGTAAACCTTCTTAACAGAAACATCTTGAATCTGTTTATATCATCAGCAAAAGTGAATGCTCCCTCTGAAAGGCTTAAATTCATTACATGTAAAAACGAACTAAAAGTAAACCCATAGTTTAACCAGAAGCATGTGTTTCATGGAACTGGGGTGATATGTATCCATTCATTATTACATTTCCTCTGGGTCATTTATTTTGTGGAAAATTATGTAAGTTCATTCCGTTTTTGGCTAGTTCATAAAATTGGGATAATAATAATAATAATAATAATAATAATAATAATAATAATAATAATAATAATAATAATAATAGGTTCTGTTGAAAAGAATGGCAGCATCAGTTGAGATGGTTTTATTCAAGGTCTTTTAAGTTCTTCATATTGCTCTCGTCTTCAAGGCTAATATCTCCTAAAAGCTGTCCGATGTTCATAATCTGGATAATTAGAAGGTAGGAGTTCTGAATTCTGGAACTTAATATAAACGCAGATGGATGTTAAAAACTGCCATGATGCTTCCGTGTAGAGTTTTTGGTGGGTGAAGGTAACTAAACTCTCAAAGTCGTTCTCGGGTGGTAGAAAATCTTCGTAAAAGTTTTCTAAGGGCGTCGACGTTTGATCTGCCTCATCAGTTATCTCCCTATGGATGCATTTGGTGATCAACTGGGAAGCCGCCAAATGGATCCGAAGGACCATGGTTTAATGGTACCAGTAGGAACATTGCCCACTGCCCTAGAAGAAATCACACTTTTGTAAGGGTATGTTTCATGTTTCACACAAAATAAAAAAAATGAACACTCCCCTTGCAATGCCATAGAAGGGAACACCTGCCCTACGGACCCAGAAAAGAAGGTCAAACTAGTAATTATAAAAGTAAGAAAACTAGTAGACTGATCATGAAAAACAACCCGGGTCTTCTGCACAGGACCATCAGAAGAGAACCAACATGGTCTATCAGCACAGATGCCAATCCTGAGAATACCTTGGCTCTTACATTGGTATGACCATGATGAGATGTTTCATGAGGATCTCTAGCCACATCTAAGATGTTGCCATACATAATCATGCGAAGAATTTTCATAATATCAAAATAAAAAGAAGTGATGTAATTCCCAATGCGGAAAATTGTTGTTAGTGCAACTGATTACCACCACCTTCATCTCCTGCAGGCTCTGCACATCAGAAAGGAAGGACCTACCTTTAATACCACCCAAGAAACTCTCCTCTTCCCAGTGGTGGCACATGGAATGACACTTGCTGGCACGCATGAGCCCAGCAAGCGGACCAATCAGGAACCTCCATCTGAACGTAAACACCCCTCCAATTACCACAACTCACCGTCTCCAAAGTCTTGGAGAAGCTTTCGCTCAGGCTCTGATCCCCCAACAGTCCAATAAAAATTCAGCTATGCCTCAAGGAGTGACCTGGGACTCTTTATGTACCGAATGATTGGCCCAATGTTATGGGCTAATCAGTCTGGAAGATCGGCTGAAACATCGATGCCCTTGGAAAACTTATATAGAGATTTTCTACCAACCAAGAACGACTTGGAGGTTATAGTTACCGTATACTGCCCACTGGAAACTGCAGAAGCATAACTGCAAATAACTTTTCCACGTGGGTGTATAAAGATAAAAAGTGACGGAATTCTGAACTCCTGCCTTTCCTCTTAAATAGATTATGAACATCGGCCAGCCTTTAGCAGATATTAGTTAAAGGAAAGAGAGTAGTATGAAGAACTAAAAATACCTTGTATAAAATCAGTTCAACTGATGCTGCTGTCCTTTTCATCAGAACCTGTTGAAATGAGGGTGTACTCTTTTCAAATAATAATAATAATAATAATAATAATAATAATAATAATAATAATAATAATAATAATAATAATAATAATAATTGTACAGTTAGTCTCTAACTGAACTTAAATACTTATCTACGTGTAAGATTGGTTCACTGAACTTTATAAATGAGATGAAGATGGGCCGTGCATAATACACACACATACATATACATACACAGTGTTTGGGTACATGTATAAAATGTTTGATTAAACAATATAATTGTGTTGTTTATACATACAAGATTTAATTTTCAAAATTACTGTTTTCTTCCAGGTTATCTCATGACATATCTGGAAGAAATGAGGAAGTTTGCAATGTTTATCTGCAGTGTCAACAGTCATTGTTAACCTGCTGTGTCATTTATCGCAAAGGTAAGTCACTGAATTCAACACCATTAGCCTTCCTAAGTTGAACTTTCCTTGTTTTGGAGGCTGAAGAAATAGCCAGCTGTATGGCCTTATTTTTCTTGAACTTAAAGGAAATTAAAGGAAAAGGATTATATACATATTTATTGCATCTGAAGGCCGGATAGAAACAATAGGCATAGACATTGGAGTAGAGATATAGTGTTTTCTAAACCTGACAAACCTGCCCAACTAAACGAGGCATGTTATAAAGATCATGGAAACCCAGAAGCATGACAGGAATCCCTCAGTCAGTAGTAGAAAGAACCTACAAAATTATGGGGTTCATATAATTTCCTTCAAATTCTGACTGTTGAGATATTTTATTGACTGCCTTCAACATTTTGTCCCCTTTTTGACAAAATGATGAATATGCATTTTTTCAGTTATTTGAAATGTCTGTATTGATGGTGATTTTGTCATTGCCCTCCAGTTTCAGCTTAGTATTAAGGTCTCACAGTACATTCTGGATGGTGAGAAAGACAGACTTGATATTTGCTGAAAAAGAAGTCAGTAATAAAATCAATGTCAATGCAGATGACGTAAAAATTCTGAAAATGCATATTTGATACTTTGCCATTATAATTCATTTAACAGGAATGGCTGTCTGGATGCCGTTGTGTGTCTGTTGCAGTTTCTCAATCTCTTGAATTATTTTCTTTGTAGCAGAAGGTCAATTATATAACAACTGTCCAAAATCATGTATTCCTTATCGTTATGATTGGTATCCACTACCATTGACCAAAAGGTGAATGAAACCAGAGGTATAGTTATGCCATATTTATACCAGCAAGCGGACTTGAAGAAATTTTTATGTGATTTTTGATTGGTTGTCAAAACTTATTTCCTGAGAGCTGAATTACTTCTCCAGTAGAGTCTAGCTGACTGACGAAAGCACTGATTGACTGATGCCAGGTCCCTGGAGTTCTGGTTGTATTGTGTGTTGCCTGAAGTAGTGGGTGGTTAAAAGGTCATCCCAGGGCACACCTTGATGTTCTCCTGACGGTGGTAGGGAGAAAAAGGGTCTCCTAGGTTACCTTCATCGATAGTTTCCAAGGATGGTGAGGGCCTCTTCATATCAGAGTCAACAATGGTCCTTGTCACCATCCAAGATTTTTGTGCGCCATATGTTCTGCTGGTGCTAGGGTGCATTGTCCTGTTCCCCTCACGTAGTGTAGGCTGCCCCATTTTGAATGGTGATCCTTTTGGAGAGAGACATCATAGTCATACCAATGTTTGAATGGTAGCCATTCTAAGCACCAGTATTTGGTAAACCACTCCTCTCCTCTTCTTGGTATCAACGCTAGTAACAGGGCTGTTCCTCATGAGATGTTGGTAGCCTTCCAATCCTTGTAGTGGAGCATAAAGTCAACTTTTTTGTCTGCAGTGGTGAGTTTTACATAGATCCAATGGTGTGCTTCAAGGCTGCCTTGTCTTTCTTATACTTGGTGTTCATGTAGCCCCTGTCTGATGGTCCTCTCATTCTCACAGGGGGCATGGTTCTCTTAACAATACCATCAGTCATCAGCCTTTCACTTCACCATTTCAACCAGATAGTAAGAATACCCATTATCAAACAGGGTGTGAGCAACATGCTGAGGTTTATTGGAAATGGTATAAAAAGAACATTATGAGATGGCTTGATGAACAGAGGCATTCATGACTTAGGATTTTAATTTTTCCTGGCATTCACTACTGCCATTGAGGCAAAGGCCAATTCTGTTGGCTTATGGTGGACCTGCATGTAAAAGCCTTATGGAGTACTGATGATATCGACATCCAAAAAAGAAATGGTGCCATCTACATTTCTCTCACACATGAAATGAAAGCTGATTCTTCTTCAAAGATGTGTCTGAGTGTCTCAGGTTCATTTTTGTCAGCAACGTTTGCAAAGTTGTCACAGATGTACCAAACTTATTTGGCTGGTCTGGGGAGCCTACAGAAGACACTGCTTGACGACTCCCAGATAAAAGATGGCGAATAGCACACCAAGGGGAGATCATTGAAGTGGCCATGGGGTTTTCCCCTTGGTGTGCTGTATGCCAACGTTAATCTGGGAGGTGTTGAGCAGCATGTCTAAACTAGGACCCCCAGACCAGCTGTATATGTTGGGTGGTTCGATGACACCTTCGTCAGTGTCATGGATGAAAGTGAACTGAAGACACTCAGGCACACCTTTGAGGAACTGGTTCTGTGCTTCAAGTGTGAGAGAAGTGTGGATGTCACAGTTCCCTTTTGGGTGTCCATTTTGCCAGCATTCCTCAAGGTTTTCACATGCAGGTCCACCATAACCCAATCGACATTGTACTCTGCCTAAACAACAGTGGTGAATGACCAGAAAAATTCAGATCCTTGGTCATGAACGCCTATATTGTCATGCCCTCTCACACTGTTCTTCAGAGAATACCACTTCTGATGAGCTCTCAAACCTGTCGCCCAAACCCTAGTTGATAATAGGTACTCTTACTGTCAGATTGCCAGGGTGACGAGAAATGCCGTAGACAGGTGGTATTGTCAGTAGAGCCATGCTCCCTGTAAGAATGAAAGGATTATTAGACTGTTCTGCAGGGCCTACATGAACACCAAGTATAAGGAAAATGAGGCAGCCCTGAAGAACATCATCGGCTCTATGTAAAATTCACCATTGCAGACAAAAAATGTCAACCTTACAACCTACTACAGGGATCAGAAAACTGTCCAGTACCTCATAAGGAACAGCCCCGTTGCTAGTGATGATTCCATGAAGAGCAGAGGAGTGGTTTACCAAATATTGTGTGCTGAGAATAGATGCTGCCAATTATACCACGGTGTGACTATGACTCACCTTTCTGAAGAGGATCGCCATCAACCTGTATGAAGAGTGGTATGCCAGTACTATATGCAGGAACACGGCAGTGCTCCTCAATGCCAGCAGATTGTAAGGAGCACAAAAATCCTGGAGGGCTACAATGACCATCGGGCCTCCAATATAAGGAGGCCCTACCTGTCCTCCAGTGGAAACCATCAGTGAACGTGACCCAGGGGACCCTTCTTCTCCCTATCACCGTCAGGAGAACGGCAATGCTCGCCCACTGGGATAACCCTCCTTGGCGGAGATAATATAACATTTGTAAAATCAGTAGTACCCGGGACTAGATTTTAGTTATGTCTACTTTTGTGTGAGGAGTACTTTTATTTATATATTGTAATCTGGTGTCAACAGGATCATTTTTTGCCATTATGATGCCACATAGTTTTTTTTTTTTTTTTTTTTTCCGGGGTAAGAACTTTTACCCGTATTGCAGTTTATTCAAGAAACTGGGGAACAGCAAGATATTAGGATGATAAAGTAAGAACACAGTTGCATTAATTCACATCTAAATTAACAGATTGTAGCATAGTTCACTTTTTGGTTGTACATCCTGAGACTCGGTAACAGCATCAAGAGCACGTAGTATTGAAGAAATGGCAAGGAATTTCATATTTTTCTTTGAGAATCCTTTTGCTGTTTTGATGTTCAGAAGACAATGTTCTTCCCCTGTTCCTGTAAACATGAACAAAATGTACTCAATGTAAATTAAAGAACAAATTATTTTCATATTTGTTAAAGAGAAAGAAAGATGTCTTTCAGTTTCTCAACTGTAACAACTCCCAGGAAATCCCAGCATAGCAATTTACAAAGATTTAAACGAAGAAGATACATAATATTTTTGCGATTCATCCTTAGTAGATGAGTGTTTTTATCGGACTCCTCAAATTAACTTTGGTAACCGGCTAAAAAAAATATATATATAAATATATATATATATATATATAAAAAAATATATATATATATATATATATAAATTCTTGTACATGGAGAATGGGAGAAAACTTGCGCGGGCCACAGGGAGACTTAATCAGGAAGCTGGGAAAACGGACTCGGGGAAGATGCAGTATATTAAAAGATATTGCATTGCCATCAGCTTCATATTCTGGTCTCATTCTGAAAAGACAGTGAGAATGACGTGTTGTCATTAAGTTATTATGTCTAAGGTGATCAAAACATCATCAAATTCGTTTTAAAAGGACAAAAAGAATGTTAACGTATTAACAAATAAAGGACATAGAGTAAAACGTACATATTCATAATCAGCCATGTTTAATATTGTGCGAAAAGAGAAAAGGGGAGGAAGTTCTGTAAGGAAATAAAGAACATAATATAAAGGAAAGCTAAACTTTTATCAACGTCAGAAGGAAATGATCTTTAATGTTTACTCAAGGGATTTGAAATTGAGAGAGAGAGAGAGAGAGAGAGAGAGAGAGAGAGAGAGAGAGAGAGAGAGAGAGAGAGAGAGAGCAGAAAACCCTATTTGTTGAAGTGACGACAAAATCATCTTTTTACTCTTGGCTTGAGCGACTCTTTTGGAATTATCAACTCAAGATGAGATTTTGGTTGTGCGAGAGAATAATTGCCGTATTTATTTTCCACAAAATTTATTCCACATCAAATTTTATATATAGTAATGCTCAGTAGTTCGCGAATTAGTACAATAAAGTTACATGGATAGAATTTTGAGTTGTTGCTTACACAAACCCATTCATATAAGTAACTTCTACAAAGAGAAGTGGCAGTTGGCTGACGAAAAGATTCACTATCCAACTTCAAGTGCCCTAACCTTATTGCAAGAGGAGCGGTGTTTATTCCCTGGGCCCATTTCAACCCTTAGGGGGATAGTGCTGCCATTACTTAGGGTTCTTTGCAGCGTGCCTTCGGCCCTTAGCTGCAACCCCTTTCATTTCTTTTCCTGTACCTCCTTCCATATTCTCTTTCTTCCGTCTTACTTTCCAGCCTCTCCTAACAATTGTTTCACAGTGCAACTGCGAGGTTTTCCTCCTGTTACACCTTTCAAACCTTTTTACTGTCAATTTCCGTTTCAGCGCAGATTGGCCTCAGCGCTTGGCCTTTGGCCTAAATTTTATATTCTGTTCTGTCCCGGTCCTATTTAACAGTTTCAACTAGATAAAACGCGAGTCTAAAGATAGCCAAGGTCAAAGAAAAAAAAGTAGGGGTATGGGGGAAAAAAGAAGGGCTCTTGAAGTGTGGAATGCCCTAGAAGTTGGATGAACGGAAGCTGTAAGAGAATTCTAAAACTTGGAAGCCTTATGATATAGATTTTTATCTTAGGTGGGTGACATGATTGTTGACCCAATGGAAGTATTGAGTTTTATACCTTTGTAGGAACGATGAAATTAGTATTTAAGAGTTTTTAGGGTTTCCTGCCGAGTTTTAGGAGTCTCTGTTGTCCCTCTCCCACTGTTAAACCCTTGCATATCCTACAGGAGTGTTCTTTTATTGTTTCATAAATGTACAGGGGAAAGGAGTGTTTATTTCGTGCCAAGATTTAGATGAGTGAATAATTAAAATGCTAATATTTCAGATTCAAGGAATATTCAATTCTCTTATAAATTCAACAACTTTCTATCCTAATTTATGGAGAACAAAATTCAATGCTCTCAATAATGCCTTTGCCACCAGACTTCAGTAAAGTCACAAGATTATACCTGTCTGAAGTGCCACTAATATGAAATCATGAGGAAAGCCATCTTGGGTGAAGCAGAATAGAGCTAGATGTGTAGACTTGGTGAGAGAGGACGCAAGTCCAAGAAAAAGGGGAGGAGAGAAGAGGATAGAAGGTACGACGCATATCTCTTCTTCGTTATTCCTACTGTTATTTGTGGTAGAGGTCGTTGTGAAGACTCCATCACATCTCTGTATGCAGTGTATCACACCAAGAGGAGTCTCAGAAATGAGAAAAAAAAACACTTCACAGCAGTAAAAATATTTTAACTGCCTCGCAGCCAGAGATATCATATGAATACGGAGCAGCATAAATATGAGGAAAAAAAAAGTTGCAAATTCTGTTGTGGTGGTGGGCTGCATGCGGAAGCGACTGAAAGCGGTTTATTACCGAATTACATCACTTGAAGATGATGGCCGGATGAGGAAGTTTCAAGATCTCTTTTAGATCTCCCAAGGAGTCCTCAGAGCAGCCGGAAGATATTACTCCAAAAGCATATAATAATAAATCACTTTTTACTTTCCTCGAGCCATATTGGCCCAACCATTCGAATACGTATAAGACCACGGTTAGCTCACAAACGGGAATCATCACTGCCTTAGGACCTCTTAGGGGAGGTACATGAAATGTGGTGTATTCGACAGTAAGAACTGGAAATGCAAACTGCTTTTATGATATTTAAAAATCTTAGTGATTAAATAAAATAATTTCTGCTCATATTAAGAAGACAGTAACATGGACAATGATTGATCAAACAACGCATGGCAGATATCCACCGAAACTAACCCTGAATAATTAAATCAAGCCTTTGCATACACTTGGAAATTTGAGAGTTGGTCACAACCTTTATTATTTGCATGTTCGAAATTGAAATACAGTATAAACAGTCAACAGGGATATTTCATAATATAACTATGAAAATTAAAAACTTTTCAGGACCCATTTCTTTCAGTAAATTGCCTCATTAACACTTAAGTCAAGCGAGTTATTAAAATTTCTCATTATTTATAAACAAAGGGACAGATCACAAATCTCATTAAAAACATAAACCCTCCTACCAAGTTAGGTGAAAGCCTTAATGGCAAGGAAATAAAGACCTTATTAAGAGATAAGTAAATACGGTAACTTTTATAAGTCTTTTAAATAAGTTGGACAAATTCCTTCTCATCAAAGCAATATTTTATAGAAATGAGTAATCAGCTGTGTTGTGTACAATCAAGGCAGCCTGGGGAAATAAACGTTTCTTTAATTATTAAATACTATGTCTAATTGAGAAATGACGTCAATATAAACAGAAATTTCCCAGGAATGATTAAGTGTGTCCCCTGTAGCAGTTAAATCTGTCATAAACAATTAAGGTCCTATTTATAAAAGAGCAAAGTCTCCAAATACGACTGAACCAGAGCATTTTCCTAGCATAAGTAAATAAACTTTCGTAATTGTATAAAACTCTCTACTTTAAAGACTAATGACAGAAGCAGTGCAGTCGAGGAAGGAATTGCAAGTGAGGTCGTTTTAGAGCCAGTTGGAAAAGATGGAAAATAAAAATTTTATTGTGTTAACTTAGGAACAATGCTAGACCGAGTGTATTTGTATGGCACGAGACAAAACCTTTGTAACCGTATTTGAACTCTTTTCTCCATTTAAAGTTCATTTATCATTCCGAGTTTATTTTTATGTTATATTGATTTAACAGGTTAGTGGATTAACTACAGCTGTATATTGAGAGCTTACCATTACAGCTGTGTATGGAGACTCTTAAGACAGTCTTTGGTAGACAGTTCAGCATTGCTTGAAAAATGTACACGGGGTTTTTTTTTTTAGAACTTTAAGATAAGAAAGGTGGAACAATTTTCCTAAAGTCCATCTAACATCTCTTACACAAGACAGTCCATTACGTGAACTCTTCATTGAACCTTGTGTTGAATTATTTTGAAATAATTTTCACAGGAACGATTGGAATAAATCTTATAACCTTTCTGGAGCAGAACAAAAACAAAACCCTCAGATACGAAAGTAGGCTTGAAAAATGACTGTTATTGACGATCAGTCTCTTTAACCTGCGATGTTTCAAGTCATTGATGAGGAGGAACGATTAAAACAAGTGGCTTTAATCCCCTCTCTATATCTGCATGACAAAACTTGTACATGATGTAAATATCACATACACGTGGGTAACAAGTTTTACCTCATTTATTGTACATTCATCATCCGTCATTAATTGGTCAGGTGTTCTTCTTATGCTACTCTTCTCCGTAGTAGGTTAGTGTCGTCAGTGCACCTCACGCGGTGCACTGTAGACATTACTGAAAGTTCTTTTCAGCGTCTTTCGACCCCTAGCTGCAACCCCTTTTACTTTTACTGTACCTCCATTAATATTCTTTTTCTTTCATCTTACTTTCACCCTCAGCTAACAATTGTTTCAACATTTTTTCAGGGCTTGAATGGCCTCATAGGTCCCAGCGCTTGACCTTTGGACTAAGTTATATATTTCAATCCATCCTTCTGCTACCATTATTAAACATGGTATGGAAGAAGAACTCAAAGGCTCCAGTATTTATGGGCTGAAGGTGTGCTAGGTTCTGAAGTCTAACGAAGCTCTTCAGAATGATATGAGAATGTATTCTTACTCTGGAAGAGGCTGTAAATGGATTGAGAAGTTCCAAATGGTCGGCTCTCCAGTAAGCGGGACAAAAGGAAAACTCCTGCCGACTTTCACTAGTGATGACAGCATTGAGCAAATCCGCTTTATAAATATGACGAACCAATGAGTTACTGTCGATGACGTAAAAATCATGTATCAGTTGTGCTTGGTTTTTCATATGCTTGGGCTTTTCAAAATCAAGATTGGTCCTTAAATAATTCACGGATGATCACAGACAAACCTTTCGAGTATATTTGAACACTGACTGTACTGCTATCATAGGAAAGGGAATGCTTTCTTGGAAATGATAGCTAGTGGAAATGAAACCTTTGTCCACCACATCGAACGAGAGAGTAGAGTAATGCTCTCTCTCCTCCAGCTAATCTATCGGCACCCACTTCCTTTTTTGTGTATCACATATCCACACGCAGTCAAAACTCAAAACATTTAATGTTTTCCCCATTTTTTTTAGCAATATCAGTGCTGTGGGCCCTAGCATTTGTTGACTTTCACACCACGCAGAGCGGCAAGAAAATAATTTTTTCTCGTCATACCACTGGGTGTGATAGGAAGTTTATTTGACCAGAGGAATTCAACCATTAGTTAGTGGAAAATTAAATACTGTGGTTTAGAATATACCCCTGTGAAAAATATCCAACGCAGAAGCCGCAATTTCTTGAGTTTGTGTATCTGTTCATAATAACGGGCTGATAATATAGAAGGGGAAGGGAGGGAGGAAGTCGAGAGAATGAGGAAGGGGAAAGAAATCGAGAGAGAAAATGTAGAGTGGGAAGAGTGGTTTGATAGACGAATCCAATTTCTAACTCACATCAGGACACTTAGTAGCAATCAGCTAGAAGTAGTAGCAACAGAAGCGTGAGGGGTGTATGAGTCGACAATGGCCAGACCTCTGATGATGGACAAACCATATCTTCTTATTCCACGATGCTATATTGACCCCGGAGATTAGAGCCTAATTGATGACGGTAGTGAATCATAATCTGCAGATTCACGGAAGAGGAATCTACAGCGAGATTAGGAGAATGGGAAAGGTCTAGAGAAAGAGTCAGAGGAAAAGGAGGATGAGGCCCCTTATCCGCCACTTAGCATTTGTTATGTTCATCTATGGTTTATGAATAATTAGGTCTCCATTAATGTCTGGGATTAAGTGGGATGAACATTTTGTGACTCAAAACGACAAGAAAAATTATTTTATGTCTTCGTGAACTTCCAAACGACATGGATGCCATTGTCATTTATTGGCGAGATGAATATAAGGTTTTTGTTGGGTATACTCCAATCTTATATCAAGGTATTATTGTTGAAAACGCATCTGTAAAATTATTACTGGAAAAATCCACTTTGCATTGAGCATAAATAGACCTAGATATTACTTGTCTCAAAGGCTCCAGAAATAAAAGTCCCATTTTTTGAAATTCTCTCTCTCTTTCTCTCTCTCTCTCTCTCTCTCTCTCTCTCTCTCTCTCTCTCTCTCTCTCTCTCTCTCTCTCTCTCTTGGCGATGACAGGCGTATATTAATTGGAGAACAAAACTGTTGTGGCATTAACCATGTCTTGACAAAAGTTTTATGCCACGCAATATCAGTAATGGCAACAACATTAACAGGAAGTCATTAAAATCCTTTAAAGAATCTAAAGTAAAAAGATAAAAGAGTGAACGAATCCTGAAAGGAAGGTCACTATAATCTTTCCTAATTTGCATTCCATTAACAGACTTTTACGGTTATTAATTTGTAAGTAATTTGCTGGTTCAAGAGTAGACAAAAGTGAAGGGTTAGTTTAGAAAGAGAGAGAGAATGCTTCACATCGGAAAGAATCCGTACATTGAGAGTAAAGTAAATCCCACGGCAGATTGTGATTCTGTCTTGGCAGATTGACAGTGTGACAGTGGAAAGGGACGGGTACAAGGAAATGGATAGGGAGACGATATTCGAGAATGAGGATGAAAGAGGCAACAGGGAGGGGAAACTTGTCTGAATGAAAACCGATAGGTGTTTTGGAGAAAAAAGAACGTGATAAAAGGAGGAACATTTGCAGTAAATGAAAAACGCCGGATGATGAATTTTCCCCGTCCAGTAATATGCTTAAAATCTTAGTTGTCCACACTTTTGTCATCTGTCCCAAAAGTCTGCATATACCATGAACATCATACGCAGGGTACAATAGAACAAACAGAATGTAAAATTCCTCATTTGCCAGTCTATACGGAGGGATCCAATCGTCGACGGTTATGGAATTTGCTGCAGTATTGTCGAATGAAACAAAAGTACTCTTTTTTTTTTTACGTGTTTCGCTTTTCAAAATAAAATTGATTGCAATGTGGTGATCAGTAAAGATTATTAAAAACACGTCTCCACAGAAATGCTCAGTTATAGTGACTGTAAAAGGCTTTAGAAGCCTTTTTCAGAATAATTCGCAAAACATTTTTTAGTTCAGCAATTATGTTTTCATTCCACAAACTATCAGAATCCTGTAAAAATGTTGACAAATGCTGGGCCTCTGCACATGTATGCATTAATCGAATTTGTCACACTTGTTTGACCGTAACTTTGTGATGATTAATGCACGTGACCTAATCCCTGATTTCAGAGAATGCAGAACAACTTGGAATCAAATATGTTTTGTTGTTTATGATTTTTTGCTTTTGTGCAGTTTTCAACCCACAACATATAACAAGCTTTTGAAATAAAAGCTGTATGTACGTTTTAGTAATTTACTCAGAATCTTGAATACTTTTAAGTATATCCACTTATTTATGTTTTTTAAATTGCAGTATATTGGATAAGAATGATATATTCAATAAAAGCAAACCCACCATATCAAGCGTGTTAGAGTTTAGAATATTAACCAGTATTCTGGTTGCAGTGCTTAATAATAATAATAATAATAATAATAATAATAATAATAATAATAATAATAATAATAATAATAATAATTATTATTATTATTATTATTATTATTATTATTATTATTATTATTATTATTATTATTATTATTATTAAGCACGTTGCCAATGCCAACCTCCTTGTTATGACCTTTCTGTGTTATGTGGAAATCCATTTATATATCGTGTCTTTCCAGTGTCTCTTTCGACATCTCTCATCCTCCGTACATCCCTCCGTAGGAAATTTCCCAAATTACTAAGTAAACCCCACACCCACCCCTACCTCCACCTTCACCTCCATATAAGATTCCACACAATTTGCGCAAACGAACAATGTGCTTTAGGCGTAACTTTGAAGCAAACACAGCCCAAGAACGGAAACCTGTTGTTTGGAAAGCCAATGGTTGTTACCTAAGTCCAGTCGAAGGATATCAGAGAATCGGTCGTTCGAAGACAAAACGCGCAAAGTTACCTCGTGTCACAGAAGGTTCTGCCAACGTCAGCAACAGATTTATATCTAACGCTGAATTCCTTGGAAATTGTTGCCGATGGGTGTATTTTTGGTTGAGGTGTGGAAGAAAGTGAATCTCTCTCTCTCTCTCTCTCTCTCTCTCTCTCTCTCTCTCTCTCTCTCTCTCTCTCTCTCTCAAAAGGTCGAAGAATTCAGTGTTTTTATGTCTGCCTGTATTTAAGCACATATAAACTCACAACGCATATGATTTTTTTATCATTTTAAGGTGTCATATAACGTTTAATGATTTTCATTTTTTTTTGTTAAAGCCAAAGAACATTTTATTTTTACGTAATATTTACCCTTACTGTCCAATACCTGACATTTTACCGTGAACATTTACTCAAAATGGCGTTCCTTAAGTAAACCAAGGCTCTTAAAAAGATGATGGAAAAAAAGGAACTTTAAATATTTGAAGTTGGTATGGCAGTGCTTCAACATAAGTCCATTGCGTATCTGTCCTATGTTCCTAGAAATTGTACAGAGTCTCTTCAGGGATACAATGTATTACCGAGCATTTAATCTGGCAATAATATTGCCCCCTCGATGTGGGACCACCTTGACGTGCTGAGGGGACTCTTGAACCCCAAGAATTTGTTCCCGGGTTTGAGTTCAAGAGTCTCATATATTGTTATATATTTCTTTGGACTACTTTTGTGGAATTTTCCACTTTTTGTAAAATTTATTGGACCTGATAAATAGGAAAAGATATCATAGCTGGGATTGGGTTTATATCCGAAGCTAAATAGTGGGAACTGTGGCAGGACCATCAACTGCCCGATAATGTTCGGACCTGAGAGTTATCAGATCGATAGCTCAAAGTCGGAACTATTCTTTAGGGTTGGACCACGGATTCCAGGGGAGTATGGTTCTGGGGATAGAACTCTCGGCATTCTATCCGGTTTGCCCATAATATATGACTAGAGTGAAGATGATTATATTCCTTTAATACTCTCAGTCCTAGCAAGCAGGTTTGGCTTACACTTTTGCCACTCTAATCATGTTGTGCCATCCCCTGTGGGGAAGGGTAGGGACGCGTACATTTGGGAGTCGGTTCTCACTTGTGGCATTGGTGGAGAAATAGACTCCATGAAAGGCTGATGATATCTTTTTACAGTTTTCAGGTTTATTTATCTATTTTTTTCTATTTTACTTCAATCTTTATGAGTGGTAGTTGTAAAGATTCAAGTACCCCTGGGCCCTTTGATGGTAGCGACTCGGTACAGTTGAGAACCGCTGGAACCTCCTCTGACAACCTTTCTTTAGAAAAAAAAAAATATCCTAATGTAATTACACTGGCACCTTATGCTCCAGTACAGAATAAACCCAAAAGTAGTAAATATCGCCTTGACTCAACCTTGACTCACTTCGACTCTTTGGGAGTGGAAGTTGGTCAAGGTTTCTAACCTTAGAAACAGAATGGAAAATTTCACCCCTAAAATTATAAAATTACCGATTAAACAGACATTCGACGGCAGAAATGTCGTTCAGACAGATAAGAAAAAAGACATGGCTTATAGAAGTCACAACAAAGAGCCAGTCTGAGGACTATATGTCTATAACGACAATAGATAATAAGCACTAAAAAAAAAAAAAAAAAACATGACACTGTGAATAGCATTGGGGGTACTATTGTGCTTCCTGAGAACAGTGACGAACCAACTGAAAAGAGTATTCTCTTGGACTCTCTTAAAAAAGATATCACAGAGTCCAAGATTATGATGAAGTATATAATATACAGAGTAAGCAAAGAAATAAGTAAATGTTAAAAATCGCAAAAATGAACTTTGAAGGTCAAGATCTACCTCAAAAAATATAAAAAATATTAGGCCAAAACAGAGAAACAAGGCCATATATCACAAAACCACTACAGTGTAAAAACTGTGGTAAATATGGGAATGCAAAGAAATATTGTAGAAATTAACTTGTGTGAACGTATTGTGGACCTGAAGAACATGCCACACAATGGAAGTGCAGTGAGCAAGACCATCATGCAAGGTCCAGAGAATGTATGTACTATATTTACAATACAGAATTAAAAATCTTACAAGAAAGAACTGGGATGTCTATTGAAGAAGCTAAATTAGAATTAAAAGTGAGAGGAATTCAAGATCCGTCTAAGAAACATGCATATTCTTCAATAACAAGAACCAATAATGAAACAAAAACGCATACAGAAAGAAGTAATGGAGTTCAGAAAGGTAAATCTCAAGAAGAAATTAATGCTTTAGAAATAAAAAAAAACTGAAATGGTAAGGAATAAAGAAACAGGTACAAATGAGATAGTAGTATTTTATCCAATTAATTTGAAATATTAATGCAAATAGGAACACAGGAGGATGCTACTACGGAAGTAACAGAGGAGAGTCGTGATGGACTGGAAATTAAAGATATAAAAACCTTTGGAGAAAACACCACCCAAAATGAAGAAACGAACTCTTATTAGAGAAAAACCAGTTAAATAAAAGATAAAGGATATGAAGACAGAATAAAAACGAAAACAAGCTAAGAATAAACCTATCTCCTAAAATAATAGTAAAACCTATGGAGGCAGATATCCAAAACAGTGAAGAAGTGAAAGAGAACCATACCGTAGATAACAATGATTATGTCAAGGGAGAAGTGATTACTTCATCTCCAGTAATTGATACAAGAACAAATGATAATACAAGTGGATGTAATGATTGTTTCATGAATAATGCAGTAATAATAAAAACAACAAAAGATGGTTTAACAAACATCATAAGAAATTTTATGAAATATAGAAAAAAAGGAAACAACAGATTTGAGCACCCATGAAAAAAGGTTGTATGTGCATTAAACACTTAATATATTATAAATAAAAACAAATAAATATCGTGAGTAAATTAATCCCATGCAGGGATTAAAGGAGATGAAGAGGCTGATAAAGCAGCTAAAGAATCGGTCCCCATGGCAAGAACTAATATAAACATCCCTGTTAGTGACTATATAAGATATATAAAAGCAATCATTGTAAGTAAATGGCAAAATATTTGGAATGAAGAACCTGAAAATAATAAATTAAAACAGATCAAATCCATTGTTGGAAAATGGAGTTCATCATATCACACAAGTAATTCTGACGCGTCTTCGAATAGGCCATACTCGTTTGACACGTGGACACTCAATGAACAGTCCATGTGGCCCTCCTCTCGAATTCCCAGAATGCAACGTGTTGGTAAGTCAAGCGTGTATTGTTTGAATGCCCAAAATATAACCTGCAGCGATTATCAAATTTTGGAAGTAGATCAATGAAGAAATTTTGTCAGAATCTTCCACATTTTCAGTAATACCAATTTTAATGTTCATGAGGGGCTGAGATTTAACTGATAAAATATAAAAATAAGTAAATAATAAAAGTAAGAATCCCTTAGGGGCCTGAAGAATTTTAAAACAACTAAATTTTAAAATGATGCTTATTCTGAATTTTAATATACCTTTTTAGTGAGTATGTATGGAAACATGAGTATAAATGTATTTATTGTGAGAGTGCGTTCCAGTATGAGAGCGTGTGGCTTTTTGCACTTTTTAATTTAATTTTCATTCATTCATCACCATACCGAATGACCTGTTTGGTCCTCTGGCCTAGGCTTGGCATTTCATCCAAATCCTTCCGGCCAGCCCTATGAGAGCTGATAGTCAGCTCAGTGGTCTGCTTAAACTGTTTTAATAATAATAATAATAATAATAATAATAATAATAAAGAAATTGAAAGGCCTTAAAAAAAATTACAAGTAGGTCTGCCCTTCTTGTTTTTTACTTTTGTGCTGCAGTTTATAGCCCAATATTGCTGGTGCCCTTCTTTTACTGTGGTGGGCGAATAGGTCCATACTGTCTCTTGTGTATAACTTTCTCCAATATTTTTTTCATAGTTTCAAGTAAATTTTCCTTCCTTTGAAAGTAATTAGAGCAAACGGTTCAATCCGTATTATATTCCATCGACATACACTATATTCAAAAGCACTATTACCTTTGATCAGATGTGGTATGTGTACTTCGCTAGTTTTTGTTGGCAAGCATCAGCCTCACTGCCTTAGGAAATGAGTTAATTGAAATTCCCCGTGATTTTTAATTACTTTCCGGGTTTCGTCTGTAAGAGGGATGAATTATTATTGAATGTGTGTTCCCAAACGTGGAATTTGCCACGATTTAGTTTGCTATTTTTGAATAATTTACGCTACAAGTGTTTTGATAGACAAAACATGTGATTATATAGATTAATAATCATTGTGCGATTTTCCATTCTTTTTTCTCTTCAAAGGGGTCTTTCGGCGCGTGTTTTACTATTTATGAAAATTTATTAGCATTTTTCATTTGTATAAAGCAAAAGGGACTTAAGTGCCGGCGGGAATTTATCATTGATATTTTTTCTTTTTTAATTTGTAAAGCGGTGGATTCAGACTTAAGAGCTCTTACCCATAAGAAACAAAAGATCATGACTGTGTGAATATCACAAAATAATAACGCTTTTGGGAACAGTATAGCTACGGAAGCTCTGCGCTTCATTTACTTCTGAGACGAAGCTCCCCTTATCTCTTTGAATATTTTTTATAAAGACTACTAGGTTGGTTCTGAAGTTAATATTTTCAACCATTTTTAGCTAAATCTGTTTGTTCTGAACATTCCACGAGATATTTTACTGTAAAACGCCCATATGCGCGTGCAAATCTACTAGCACAGACAGACATGTGCAGGAGAACGTTGTTGGCTAAGATTCGGAATTATTATCACTTAAACGCTAGGTAATTATGGTAAAAGGAAGAGATAACGTCAGCTCCGATAATAATAATAATTATAATAATAAACATGATTTCCTGCACATGCTCGAAATTCGTCTGTACTCTCCAGATTATTTCCGTACTTTGTTAAGAAGTTTGTAAGAAATAACCAAAATAACATACCGTATATTACTGGCATTTTTTTCTTTTAAAGAGAAGGCTAATCTATAATTTAAGGCACGTGTTCTTCCACCAATGGGTCCACAACTCTCTGATACGCACTCTTCTGTCCGGCCCAGGACACGATGCATTAGCATCCGAAGCTACTTCTTACCGGAGATTTAGTCTCGTATTTTCATATGCTTAAGAGGGAATATATCAAAATAGTTAGTTTTCGAAAGAGCAGGATAATAATAATGCTACAAATAAAAGCAAAATCAAGAAAAGATGCCAAAATCTTATCTTTCCTGTGAAGCCATTGCAATAAAGCAAAGGTTTTATGTTATCGGTTACGATCTCTGGCTCCGGGGAGGGTCTGTGCGTCCCCGCTTCCTCCTTTGGCATTTTCTATTTGAGGTTGAAATTTCAGACGAAGTATGTTTATGGCAAACGCCTTCTGGTGGTGCTATTGTTGCAGACATACTCACTCTCGTAATATTTATTTTCTTCATAATAATGTGTATCGAGTACGTATAAGCAAGATGGAACACCTGGGATTTTTCGGTAGAAGTTCATAAAATTTTGGAACTTGATAGGTCAATTTATATGATTATGTTGGTTTACTCTTGAAAAAATTTTTATATATATATATATATATATATATATATATATATATATATATATATATATATATATATATATATATATATATATATATATATATATATGATCATGAAGCGACAAATGTCGCTTAATATCAAATTCACGCTACCTCGGGAATATCCCCGATGGGGAATTATAAGCTGTAGGTCCCGTTGCTAGGTAACCAATTGGTTCTTAGCCACGTAAAATAAGTCTAATCCTTCGGGCCAGCCCTAGGAGAGCTGTTAATCAGCTCAGTGGTCTGGTAAAACTAAGGTATACTTATCACCGGAGGGGAATTTGTAAGTGATAAATGGACTGGTACTGCCGAGTCTCGAACCCACGACACATACTTATCCAGCGACTCCAGTCGACGCTCTACCCACTGAGCTATCAAGGGAGTGGGTTCGAGACTCGGCAGTACTAGTCCATTTATCACTTATAAATTCCCCTTCGGTGATAATTCCCCCTCGGGGATATTCCCAAGGTAGCGTGAATTTGATATTAAGCGACATTTGTAGCTTCGTGATTGTATATAAATCACAGTGTGATAAAAAATTTCATTTCATATACACACACACACACACACACACACACACACATATATATATATATATATATATATATATATATATATATATATATATATATATATATATATATATATATATATATATAAACTCATGTTAGGCTTCAATAAGACGGGATGCTTTAAATTCCAGATTCTTAAATTTCACAGTCAAGTTTTCATGAGACATGCAGTCTTCTTCTTCAGGTACCAATGCAATAAGTAAAGTTACACTCGAGTATTTAAATATGTCCTCTTCCAAACACCTGTCGTTTTCTTTTCCTAATCCCTGGGGTGACCTGCCCGTTGATCTTCAACGCCTGTCCTTTTTTGCATTATTCTTGACCTCTACTGTCGTATATTTAATCCTTTGCACTTCTGGATTATCCCTTTTCTGTCCATCTTTTTGTTTTGTTCTCAGAACTCCGGTAGATTATTTCACAAGTGACCATGTCCTCAATTATACCGTACATTGCCTCCCATCGTTTTTTGTAATAGTTGATGAGGACGTTCTCTGTGATCACCCTGTTTTTTTTTTTTTTTTTTTTTTATAAAAAAATCTGCCTTTTCCCAGTTGATTTTACGGTTGTAATTCCTGCAGTATCTGGGCAGTGCCGAGGCTTAGTTGTGGTGGCAAATGTTCTGTTGATGGTGGCTTGCCCTCTTGCACGATTTGCTACTCTGTCCAAAGTATACTTTATCACAGTTGCCATAAGGTGCTTGGTAGATTTCACCCCTCCTCTCTCCTTTTATAGGTATTTTATTTCTAGTTACCTTATTCTTTGTGGCCAGTTATAAATTTTGTGAAAAATTGTAATTTAATTGACAAAATATTAATAGAAAATATAAATAAAAACAAATCCCTCAGTCGTCTGGTAAAACTATTTTAATAATAGTAATATTATTCTTAGTCTTATTATAATTCCCAACTAATCGTATATTTATGATGATGATTATATATATATATATATATATATATATATATATATATATATATATATATATATATATATATATATATATATAATATTGGCACTCATGTGTTGATTAGTTCCATTATGTTGACGGTAAAGGGGTAATTTGAAAGAAATACTACCAGCTGGGTCACTGGTGTGTCGAGAGTTGAGTAAAACTTGCTGGTTTGTTAGGCGGCAGGTACAGAAGTATTTAGGTTTCAACTACTTTGACCTTTCTGTGAAACACGTGCCCATATGTTGATTTGTCCCATCACATTCACTCAGAAGGGATAATTCGAATGAAATGCTACGGATTTGATCACAGTGGTTTGGAAATTTGGGTAAATCTTCGTGGTATTTTAGGCAGTAGCCTGCCCCGGAAAAACCTCAGGTCAGTTGGTGCGGGTCAGTTGGTAGTGCCCTTGCCGAAATTTCATAAGAGACCTGGGTTCGATCCCAGTGTGAGTCAAATGTGTGTGTGTATATATATATATATATATATATATATATATATATATATATATATATATATATATATATATATATATATATATATATATATACTCGTATATAATCTTCAAGAAACTTGGCAAGTCTTTATTTAGGCTCATGCATATGTTGCTTGCCATGTCTATGCCGGATCTATGCAGAACATGCGAGTAGAATTTGATAAAAGAAGGCTTATATGTATATTACATTAGCGTCGCGAGATTATACACGTTTGTTCATATCTTGATTAGAGGGTTTGCGGCCATAAAAAATCTCGCCTCTGTAATGATTTTTCAGAAAGATTTATAATCTGTTAGTAGTCATCCAGTGATTACGTTAATTTGGCGTAATTTCATCTAGTTCCGTTCAGTCGTTCTCGAGATATTCTGCTAGTGCAAACATAAAAATGATGGAAAAGTGTAATATCAGGCTGAATCCCTGAATATGGTCTTTGCTGTCGCTTTGGTTGTATAAATCTTCGTGATGAGCATGCAAAGAGATAATTTTAGTAAATATTGAAATATGGCGATATCTAATCATTATTAGTTTAACCTAATTATATTTTTCATCTAAAATTCCCAGATACCTACCATATTTCCAGTCAAGTTTTAATTTACATGAAAATGTTTGCTACTATGTAATTATATGCATTTAGCTATGTTCAAATTATTAAAATCTAGTATTGCATGGTCCTAATAATTATTTAAGCCATTTTAAAATGGTATTACCTCGGGCATAATTTGAATTAGAATACTGTACAAATATGAATATCTTGCAGGTAAAACTCCACACACACACGCACACATATATACATAGTATATATATGCATATATTATATATATAATATATATATATATACTATATATATATATATATATATATATATATATATATATATATATATATATATATATATATATATATTACTAACAGGAACTCATTAAAACTGGTTGGTATCTAGCAGAGATGTTTATTCAAGAAAAGTTATAAGCTTTCTAGGACTAACAGTCCTCATTGTGAAGTATCCGTAGAATGGCTGGACACATAATCCAGCTGTTTTTTTATGTGTGGGGGAGCGGATTAAAGCTCTTGTTTGTCCAATTCCGTATGCTGGCTTCTTTGATCTTTTGATTACCCTCCTTCTGTGTGGCCTCGCCCTCATGACCTGGCCTTTCTCTGCCTGCAGCTTCCAAAAGGTGTGCATTGTCCATGTGGTCTCTTGTGTTTTTACTTTCTTTTCTATTATAGAGTGCATGATTTTTCTTGATAGGCTGTCTTCAAATCCGTTTCCAGTATTGCCTACCATTGCATTGCTTGCTCATGTTATGAAGGCATTCTCTGCAATCAGTCAGGCCGTTTTGTTAGCGTTCCTGTACAAAAAATTCATATTCTCCCTGTCTATTTTGTGGGCTTTTTTTTAACGGTGCTTGGCAACTGCCATCTTGTCCGGGAGTGTAATTATTTTCTTCCCTTTCAAATGTTCCTTTTCTATCCCTTCCCTCTCCCAAAAAAATTTTTTTTTTTTGCCTCAGTGTGTGCCCGTCCACATCAGTACTTAGGGTGTCTTAATCTCCTAAAACTCTCCTGTCATTACTTCAATTTTAATTTCTTTTTCATGACTGGAGAACATATGTATGCATGAATTGGTGTGTGTCTTCTTTTTGTGTACCTTGAATTTTAAATTTTCCCCTTACTTCTTTACCAGTACATAATCAACACACAATCACGTGTGGAACAGAAATAAATTTCTGATTCACATCAGAATCGAACCCAGAAATTTATTTCTGTTCCACACGTGATTGTATGTTGATTATTTCTATCTTATTCACCCAGAAGGGATAATTCGAATGAAATGCTGTCATTTGGGCCATATATATATATATATATATATATATCTATATATATATATATATATATATATATATATATATATATATATATATATATATATATATATATATGTATATGTATGTGTGTGTACTGTATATGTATATATATATATATATATATATATATATATATATATATATATATATATATATATATATATGTATGTATGTGTACTGTATATGTATATATATATATATATATGTATATAAATATATATAATCAACACACAATCATGTGTATTTCTGTTCCACGTGTGATTGTGTGTTGAGTATGTATTCATTATTCATTCATTTATTTGAAAACTCTCACAGGATAAATCGGACTGAAAGTGCAGTGATTGCCAGATCAAAAAATTCCTCTTCACAAAATCTTTTAGAATCTGCTATTATACAGTTTACTTCCAGTTGCAATTTTAACCTTAGTCCTGGCAAGTATTATTTGGACCCCTGTCTGAGTAAAATGTTCAAGAATGACCCTAAAGATAAAATCACTGATTTAATTACTAATTATTCACCTTATATATGTTTTCTATATATTTGTATGTTTGATATATTTTTTTGTGAAAATTTTCACTTTGCAAACAAAATTTTTTATTGTTTACCATAAGGAGAATTATTGCGTTGTACTTTTATAACGTGTAATTGGCTTACCCTTTACGCGGTCATTTTTTGGTGGTCAGTATCTTTCCCTGTATAATCTCTTAATTGACTTGTCCCTGCTTTCGAGCAGTTGGGCCTAAACTTTTGTAAAACTTCTTAAATTTATACCTCCGTTTTGGCAAGTCTGCTAATTCTTCAACTGTGTTGGATTACAGGTACATATTTTCCTTTACAATCCCCATCTGTCATTTTTACGAGCTTTCTTTGTAAACTTATTTTTATATTTCTATCAGTAAAGGACAATAAGTCGAAAGGCCTAGCACCATTCCATCATTTCTCTTTCTTTCATGGCATTGCCTTTATTTATATGTCCATCACCTTCCATATTATCGTGATTCAGTTATACATAATGAGGGCCATGTTTACTTTCGCTATCCTGTTTCCTCTTCTGAGATGCGTAGTCATTACCTTCTCCAAGTCTCTTTTGGCTGTGCATTCGACCAGAATTCAACTAAAGTTCCTGAAGAGGTGCCTGTCTGAACAAGTGCTCCCTAAATCCTTGCTACCACGACGTTTAAGAAGATATGACAATCACCCATTCAATGAATTCAGTGCCATGATGTTAAAACGCTACATAGGAGCCGCAAAGCAAGAAGAGAAAGAAAAATTTAAGGAATTAGAAAAAGCCAGAATTTCATTCAACCATTCTATCCTGGCTGATTGGAAGGACCCGTAGGACTACAGATACCCTAACAAGGAAACTTATCAAGTAAACAAATAAGTGAAAATGTTGTGAGTGCACTCAGATATGGTTTATCCGTCCCAATGCAAATTCGAAAAATATTGTGATCTTCCTCAAAATCATGTTGACATAATTAAAGGTATTGTTTATGGAGCAGACAATGTTAGTCATGAAAGCAATTTCCCTTGCCCGTTATAAGAAATGTTTGACCGATCTTAAAAAAGACAGTACAATCCACATCGCAAAAGCTGATAAGTCGAATAGTATTGTAATTTTAAAGTTTGAATTACCATAAAGGATGCAAGATGTGGTGCAAGGTTACTTAAAACATTTCAGGGCGTGAAAAATTCCCATTGCTCTGAAAAATTTGGATCAGTCAAACATGATGTAGTTAACAGACTACTGAAAGTATCATAAGGTTATGAAATCCGTCTGAATATATCAGGTTGTAAAGTCTTTCCATAAGAGTATCTTTTGTTTAAATAATTCCAAATGGCGTTTGGATATTAAACCACTCCAAATTTGCTTTGCATGCGTCCCTTCAAATAGCAGGGACATTATCAAATGTCACCAAATTACTTGGGGTATTAGTCCCCTCAAACTGTAAGGGTTATTGAACCTCTCCAAATAGCAAATAGCCAAGTTATAAAGCTCATAAACCCCCCAGATCAGAAGGATATTTCGCTCCTCAATTTGCATGAGATAATTGAATCTGTGTGATTATTAAATAACGTTACAATAGTTTTTGAGATTGTTAAACTCCACATCGATTGGGGTTATTGGGTAACTCGCATTATCATGAACTTGTTACTATTTTACCTTTCTTAATTAAAATATTAAGCTTATTTAAATAGCCATAGATCATTGAACCACTCCAGGAGGTTAGCAAATCACCTCAAAATGCTTTTATTGCATTAAACCTCTCAAAAATTGTATGAGGTCGCTAAAACACGGCAAATACCATAAAGTTGTGCAACCGCTTTAAATTAGAATGTTATTAAACTCTTGCAGATAGCTGGGGGTTACTGAACCACTCCGGGCAGCTTATTGTTATTAGCATCTCCCCTTGAGAAGAATGTGGTTGTTAAACCGTTCCAGATATGAAGTAATTTGACCATTCCCATTTAGAATGTTAAACTTCTTCAGATAGCACAGATATTAACCCTCTCCAAATGAGAAAGTTATTAAAATCCTCCAGGTAGCTTTAAATGTTTAAACCTGTCTGCTTAGGATGGGGTTTAAATCCCTGGAAATGTGACGAGGAAACGAAGTAACAGTCTTCATCATGGCCGTCCAGACTCTCACCCATCTATTACACCTTTTGATTTCATGGGGGATATGTTCCGATGATATAGGTGTGAAATTTTTGTGACTCGGACAATCTCATAAAGATTGAACACGCTCAAAGAGGAAAAGGTCTTTTTTCTTCTTTAGTGGTGGGTGCGAGTGACTTCCAGCTTCATGCGGAAGAGAGAGAGAGAGAGAGAGAGAGAGAGAGAGAGAGAGAGAGAGAGAGAGAGAGAATTTCCATGCTTCCACTTGGTGAGTGATTGTCAGTTTCGTACAAATGTGAAAAAGTTGCATTTTTCATATATGGTGAGAGAACGGGGCTACTACCGGGCCTCTTTCAGGAGAGAGAGAGAGAGAGAGAGAGAGAGATCGCCTGTTTCATGTGGGCAAGTGGCTGAGAAAGGGAGTGACTACCTATACTGCTTTTGAGAGAGAGAGAGAGAGAGGAATACAGGTTTCGGGAGTTCATGACTTAAACTACTTAAGAAGTGTCTTTATGGATCCCAGCATAACAACTGAAAGAAAAAGAAAGTGGTGGTTGGGGAATGTTCCATCATGCTTCCTTTTTTCAGTGATAATGCAATCTTTGTTGTTGCTCTCCTGAGGCATTTCTTTCGCGGCGATAAAGCTCTTTGAACATGCAGATTCAGTGTTTTTTTTTTTTTTTTTCGTGGTTTGCTTTTTTCTCGTGATTCTTAAATGGAGAGAATGAAATCGCACACACGTTATAAAGAAACCACTGTGAACGCTGTGGGAAGAAGAGTTTGAAGATGAGCGATGGCGCATGCCATTCTAAAATGGACTCAGAATAATGTAATCGTGCAGAAACTTTATATCATAAAACTTTCAGAGATTCATATCTCTTATGCTAAATTTTAATAAAGGAGAACATTTTATTTTGGTAGACGACTGTCACAGTTACCGTAAGATTTTTATCAATTTCCTTGAAAGCGAAAATTAATTTGGAGTTGAGGAAATGGTCCCATTCCTTTATCAGGAATACGGGCTGTACAGCTTTTACATAGCACAGCTTCTCATCATCTTTTCGCTAATTTTATAAATATCGTGATGAATGTTAAGTGCAAATCAAGCAGGAAACTTATTTTGAGCATGCTCAGACCATGAGTGCACCATTGGCTATTTGCTAGATGATGTTGCGTAACTATCTAGGAGATGTTTTGAAAATTGAGATACCACCGAGATTAATATGCAGGTGCTCGTTACGTTACTACGTTCAATTATTGTCTCGTTAGGACTGTGTAATTTTTCGATCATCCCTGTATGCTTCGGTCTTTGAAATGTTACGATTTTAAGTGTATGTAATATAACTAATATTTATTTTATCTGATAGTTTTCTTCATCGAGTTTTCTTCATCGTATTTACTTGTGTTGATGCGGCGTTTGGATGACAAGGTTTATAAAAAAAAAATCATTGGCGTTAACATTATTGTTGTATATAGCGAGTGATTTCTCATTACAAAAATTGTTTTTGTCTCTGGACTGTATTAGTTGCTCTTTTCTTAAACATTAGCGGAATTGTCCACCTTTACTTTTGAAATGCGAGGACATCAGATTAGACATAACATACTTTTGTGTATGTCGGGAGAACGTGAACATTCCTGTCTCATTGTACTTTTCTCCTATAATCTTTTTTTAGTACTGAATTCCTCTGGAGGCAACGAGCCCTGGGTGAAACTGACGGCGAAAGAAATTTACAGGGCTATTTCGCAGTACAGCATTTAAAAGCTGAATGAAGATGGTCCCTGTGATAAGTTGGGGAGCTGAAATTTTGATGGCCAGCAGCTTTTTTCTATCCGCCCACCACGTCAGATCTTATCTCGCCTCCGTCAGCGAGAATAACAGCAGAGATAAACTAAAGATAAAAAAAAAAAAAATATTCCTTTCATGCTGAGAAGTAATATTTCCCATGTGCTTTTTGTTAGTCACCATCCCTTACCGACGGTAAGATAAGATAACATTTATATTTATATTTATATATATATATATATATATATATATATATATATATATATATATATATATATATATATATATATATATATATATATATATATATATATAGATAGATAGATAGATAGATACCTTTCACGGTGCAAAAATCTAATTTCCTCGGTATGGAAAGGGCATCTGTTTGCTACCCTTCCCCTACCGACGGTTGTCACCTTTGTTATTGATGCCAGTTATGTTAATCGGTGAATCATGTTTCCTGTTCCCCTAACCTCCTCCTCCTCCTCCTCCTCCTCCTCCCCTCGTTTCCGTCTGAAACTAGTTCTTCGGAGAATTGTAAAATTAACTTTTGTACTGATGCAATGATGCTCATTAAATCTGGTTTCCTGGTTGCTGAGTAATGACGTAGATCGTTTCTTGCCGCTCTTTTAAATCGTTTTTCTTTATCTTCGGAATTTTATGGCATTGGTAAATTGACTTCGAAAGACTGAAGGGAAGACAAAGTTAGACTGATCCTGGTGAGTGGATAGATTATAGTTTATAAGGTGCGCTTGGATGTTGTTTGATAAGACACTGGTAAGGTTGTTGAGAAGAAAGAGGAAATAAGCGTGAGAATTACTGGTATCCTTTTAGAGCGAAAGGCTATGAAGTATTTGTGGTGATTTTTTAGTGATGCATTATCTTAGCAGTACCGCCTTATATAAACTGTATTTGAAAAGGCGTAAATCGTTTTATTTTTATTGTGTAAGAATTTGTTAGCGAATAGTATGAATTAAATCGGCTTATTTACAAAACTGATTTATATTTTTTGAATGTTTATTAATTTTCACCCCACACGAATATTTTTCTCATTAACGATATATAAATCTTAGTGTTCTCCCAATCCAGAACCGCTTGCTTGATAGCTACACGTTTTAGATTGCCGTTGCTTGTATAATTTGCTCG
Source organism: Macrobrachium rosenbergii (assembly GCF_040412425.1). NCBI lineage: Eukaryota > Metazoa > Arthropoda > Malacostraca > Decapoda > Palaemonidae > Macrobrachium > Macrobrachium rosenbergii. The sequence continues at coordinate 22,662,264 of NC_089770.1, read as the reverse complement.
TTGTCATGATCGGCTGTCAGTTTCGTGACCGGCTGTTGTTTGTTTTTATCATGAACCGATCATATCTCATTGGCATAATCATTACACGAGGTATTTTACAAGTAGTCTGTTTTCTTTTTCGTTTTTTTTTTTTTTTACTTTTGTTTCTCCGCAAGAGTCTCTTCATCATCTCCAAGGGACCTGGTGTTTGTAAAACAAGCACATGTGTCATTTCTTTTTACCGTTTTTCCTCTTCTTTCGTCTTATCCTGCTGCATTGCATGAGCGCCCGCATAAACCTTTTGTAATTGATTACGGCGGATTCTCTTAATGCCTGGTTTCCCCTCCGGGGAATCGAATAGAGGGAATTATAAAATTATAAAATTTTAAAAGGGCGATCTCGCTGTGGTTGGAGACTTGTACCGGAGATGTGATACTCGATACGGCTATTCGCAGTGTATGCACACACGCTCATCGCTATTTAAGATGGTATTGCGCCTCTGTCCGTCATAGCTCCGGCTTCGACTATACGCACTTTTCGACCACAACACACACACACCTTTAAACACCGCCTCCAACCTTCTTATCACTCTGCTACCCGCCCGCCCACACGCCTTCAGCTCTGAAAAGACGGAACTCCCACAGGTGGACAATGCAGATTGCTTCCTTTTGTACTTAATAATAATAATAATAATAATAATAATAATAATAATAATAATAAATTTCTAGAACAGGAAAGGGAAAATGTCTCATTGTCTTATGGTCAAACAATAAAGATATCTAAAGCGATTAATCAACTTTTCAACCAATTTCGTTGTCGTTTCCTTTCTCCTATATATCCTCTCTTTCTCGTATCATCAGACGTTATCGAGAGATGATGGCTGAGATAAAATATAAGAAAATAGAAATAATGAGGACAAAGTATTCGCAAAGGAACGAAATAACATCAGTAGCATAAAGGATAAAAGACGAGGATTCTTTCAAATATTCAGGAACAACAATACAATCCCGTAGTGGTTCTATTGATTTGGAATTTAGTGAAAGACAAAAAAATTCAAATCAGATGATACACAGGCAGGTAGATTTGGATATCTAATAGATTGATGTTGCTATTCCATATTATTTAATTGGGATAGATATATAGATGTGGTCAGACATAGCTTAAATACAGTGGTTAGTGACACTATCAGCATGTCACCGGTGGAGGCATTATTTGGTTATCCAGTTAGGGGTGAGTTTGATTTGTTGGCAATTCCTTTTCGTTGAGATGATACGATTAAATGGTTAATTGCTGCAGCTAAAGAGACATGCACGTCTTAGAGGTAATCTTGAGTTAAGGATACAAGAGATGATCGCGATAAGTAATGTGAAATCAGGCAACACAAAAATTGCAGTTGGGGATACTATATTTTTGAAGATTAATGCCAGAAATTACTTAAATTACAAGTTAGGTTCCAAGTTTGAGGGGGGTTCCAAGTTTGAGGGGCCATTCCATGCTACAGAAGAGAAAAGGGAAAAAAGGTTCATAGTTTTAATTGAAGACACAGGAGTGACGAGGTTAACACGCATTTCTAAGATTATAAGAAGAGTTTAATGTTTAGTGTGGTTTCTTTGTATTTTGTTTGGGGGGGGTGAGTGTTTATTAATTTTTTTCCTTTTTCTGTTGGGGTTAAGCAATTATTTATGGTTTTTTCTCTTTCCTTTGTTCGCAGATGCGGGCATTTAGCGTAATTTATCAGTTCTTATTACAGGAAAGCTTTGTATCATTTGGGTTATTTGCATCATTTGGTCATTTGTATCTTTTGTATCGCTGGATACTTTTGTGTGGCAGAAGTAGGAGGAGTAAAAGAGCGACATTTGCTTTAACTACGGGGCGACAGCATTGGCTATAGCAGCGATTGGTGGGTTGGCAATTAGGAGCCTGAAGAAGGTTGAGCCATTGGAAGCTGGGGTAGCTTATCAGGGGAGGGTTTTGGGGAAGTTATGTGGTACGGTAGTAATGTAAAGTTACGTTAGCGTTTTGAAGATCTGAGAAAAATGTACAGTGTTTTATAAGTCACTCTTCAGGGGGGTTAGGGGTGTGTCCTTGATTTTGACAGTAGCTCTGTTTATAGTTTATACAATGCTTGTGAATATTGAGAAAGAGACTGAATCATTGCTAGACGAGATCAAATCTCAGGGTGTATTCCTTGCTGGACGAGATCAAATCTCAGGGTGTATTTCTGAAGATGTTCTACCTCTGGGGGTGTTAGAATCAGTCTTGATGAATGGAGCTTATAGGAGAGGTCCAACATAATTTTCACAGGCAGTGATTTATATAGATAGTATGGGATAATGAAAGTATGTTTATCAGGCAGGGGGTTAATGGTGGAGATTCCTACTAGTGCTGAAGACGCATTTCGTGGTTATATAATAAGACCTTTTCCTAGTATATTTAATAATAATATAGTAGTGATGTTAGAGGGACTAGAGACTATGTATATTATAGGGAGTAAGCTTCAGTCATTAGCTATTGATTATAAGGAGAGATGTACATTGATCCATACCAAATATGTTTGTGAAAATAAGGGGTTTGTTCGAAGGGATATAGTTTTGGGGGGTTGTGAGTCTCAGCTGACGCATGCCATGAATGCTATAAAATGTTCATTTACACAAGTTCCTAATGACTATATGGTGATGCCGTTTGAAACGACATAGCAATATTTTGCAAGAGCTGCAGGTTAGCTGAAATCTGCCACAATATGTCGACTTCGTTTCTTTTGGAGGGATCGCGGCTTTTTGATGAAGCGTGCAGAATAGTGTCTATGGAGTTCGTCATCCTTAGCAAGAGGATTTATAATTTGTCAGCGAACGTTTTCATGCGGCACACTTATAATCATCACGGTGTTTCAGAATTACCGGCTGTACTGGAGTTTACAACGTTGCCAGCGTTAAACCAAGTGGAAGAAATGTACCTTACTGAACTGTTCAGTGACCATAAGTTGTTCTTAACATGTGTTCTCGGTGCATTGCAGATAATTATCATAATCGTGTGTGTCGCCAAATTCTTTAAGTGTAAGCGACTGTGCTGCTTCAAGGGGAAGCAGTCTCCATAAGTGTAAATGACGATTAATCATGAAATCACACCAAAGAAATTGAATTAAGTGTAATTTTTTGTTGGGGGTGACCCAGGTAGGTGGTCAGAGCCCTATTAATCCTTAACGGATGGGAATCCTCATATGAGTATCTATAACAGGTTTTGGGTGATGAAGAATTAGAGGAATTTATTTCTGGTGATAGAAATCGGTATAATGTGGTTCGGATTCCACAATAAGCTGTAGGTCCCGTTGCTAGGTAACCAGTTGGATCTTAGCCACGTAAAATAAGTCTGATCCTTCGGGCCAGGCCTAGGAGAGCTGTTAATCAGCTCAGTGGTCTGGTTAAACTAAGATATACTTTGGGTGATGGACGGGAATCTCATATGAGTATTAATATTATGCGTCATACTGTTTGAATGAATTAACAGGAAAGATGTTCATAGCACTTCAATGGTCCACAAATGACTTATGGCAGCTATAATTACCTTGGCACGGGAGAGACATCGATCAGTGTGCCTTGAGATTTCAAATGAAGATGTACTCCCTCTCTGTAGCTCCAGAACGTCTTTTTATTTATTTGCTCATAAATATGCCCAGGAATTGCTGTTGGCTTTAGTTCTTATCTTTTATGATAGTATGTCAACTGTAATTGTAATTTTGCAAAGAAATATTAGAAAAAACATGTACCTCACAAAAAGTTACTGCATCTCCCCATCTCAGTAATCTCGTAAATATTTTACAGCAAATATACTCAGAATTTGTTACTGATTTTAGTTCTTATCTGTTATGATATTGTATGAGCTGTAATTATAATTTTACAAAATAAAATAAATTATTAGAATTAAACATGCATAACTCGGTAAAATTAACATATTTTTACATAACTTGGCAAAATTAACATATTTTTACATAACTTGGCAAAATTAACATATTTTTACATAACTTGGCAAAATTAACATATTTTGACGAGTGTCTTGTAAAAAAGGCCCCACACAGGGTTGTAAATAGTCACTTTCAGCTTCCCGTGGAAGGTAGGGAAAAATTTTTAGAATTTTTTTTCTTACACCATGTGTATGTGCATATCTTCCTCTTTCCATTGATGTATTTTTTCTTAAAATGGTTGCAGAGGTATTTGGGTATGTGGCGCGACTTACAAACTTTTGTAATATTCAGCCGTTTCGCAGGTGGAAGATATGTGTCTTGGGTGTTTGATAATTCAGCAGCTATCGTACAGTCACCTTTCAGATTCATCATTGACCACCTGTGACCTAAACCTGATCCGGAGTGACTCTGATACAATGACATGTGGAGCGGGGGTTAGCGTCAGCATGGAAGTTTCTAGAAGTTTATATCCAGCTATAAATCCAGATTTTAGGTGTGCCACAGAGATATTGTGTATTCGTGTGTGTGTTGTGAAAATTGCTAAGTGTGAAGGGCTCTTGTGAAGAGTTATTCATTACTATGTGAAAAGTTAGAGCAGATAGGTTTACAGGAACGCTCTGGAATCGGGATTCCTGTTCCTTTCTGGAAGGGAAAGTCTTGAACTTTGAAAATTCCTAACCTTTCCAAGTATTTAACACAGACAGTAATTTGCAGTGATTATTTTGTCATTCTTTAACATTTGTGCCATGTATTCTTCTGTGTTATGAACTGGGTGAATTCTGTTTTTTTTTTTTTTTTTAAGTAGATGGTTCCATTCCTTGCAGATTTTTCGAGGAGGGCAGAAACCATAATCATGCATGACATATAGCCACCTATATGGAAAATGGAGCTGGTAACATAATTGACTTTGAAAATTATGGATAACGGACTTAGAAATAATGTGGACTGAGTTGGAGACTTGGTGGGAGACGGAAATTAATTTCCACGCATCATGTTTTCTTGCAGTTGCTTAGTTTGTTGGTTGGGTATTGTAGCTTGATGGGATTCGCTATCTATCATGCATGATCTTTCATTTTACATGACTTCTTGTTAGACTTGCTTGATAAACTTTAGTTTTTGTAAATTAGGTTTTTGATTTACACACACTTTGAGGTAGGAACTGAGGGTTATGAGAGTAGGGGTGAAGCACTCGGGGAGGACAAAGGGAAGTCAGCTTCGCGCGCGCGCGAGAGAGAGAGAGAGAGAGAGAGAGAGAGAGAGAGAGAGAGAGAGAGATCTTCTCGGCCGTCGGTACCAGAGGCTTGCAACTCTTCTAAGGTGAGTCCCCCCCGTTCTAGGTACCTTGGGGTTACACACACACACACACACATATATATATACTGTATATATATCATCTTGACCCTACTTTCGTAGATTTCAATGATAATTTACATTTCAGCTTTGGGGATGGAGTAGTTAAACTGGGAAATATATCAAAATGGGAATTGTTTCTGGAACAGTCTGTAGGCGGAGACATTTGTGTGCAAATGGTGACCAAGCGTATTGTAGACCTCTGGATGCCAGAACACGAGGCCCAGATTAATTGTTATTCATGGTGTCGTTGAGTGAGGACCTGTGACCCCCCGGAGTATTTTGATTTTGTACCAAAGTATCACAGTGGCAGAGATAAGGAAGTTGAAATGAATGTTTGGAGTCACAGGAAGAAGTGAATTTATTACAGGAACAGTTAAGGTAGGGAAAGTTTCGAAGAATGCACTATAAAGAAGATTACAGTGGTTTGGTCACGTCATGCGGAGAGATCATATATGTAAAAGGGTTATGAGCATGGAGAGGGAAGTAGGAAGAGGAGGAAGGCCAAAGTTCAGTTGGAAGGATAAAATAGCAAAGGACATGGGAAAAAGGTTTAAGAATACAGGGTGCATTTTACAGAGGAAGGTGGAGAAGGTTGATATGAAATAGATATCCCATATAGAAATATGCAAAGCTGAAGACAAAGAAGAAGAAGACCAAAGTATCACTGTTCATGGGATGTACCCTTGTTTCTTAAAAAATGGGTCTCCTGTCCGGAGCTATTTAGACCAGCTATCATTTCTTAAGCACTAATTGCTAATAATACAAAATTTCAAACTTATGGAATTGGTTTTAGATAACCTGTTTTTAGTTTTTTATTTGTTCTTGGGACAAGAAAGTGAATATTGTCACATTTCCATGATAAAGCCCTGACAAAGGCAGGCTGATGTGCAGGATGCAGTTTGTTACGTAGTTTGTATTTCTTTTTAGATTCAACCTCAAATCTTTTTGGGACTGTAGGATATTCCCTTCCCAGCACGGAGAAATATTTTATAAAGTTATGCAAATGCACTTCAGTCGGTGCCTTCTCATCCAAAATACGACTTATTGTATGTTTTCATATTTACTCACATGAACGCTGGCGTCGAGACACGGATTTCTGCCTTTGCGATATACTTTTGCTTCATATCACTTGATGACTTTGGATCAATCTGGATTCCTGTTCCCAGATACCATAATGATTGTCAGATGTTTTGTTTCTTTCATGTCTTACTCGTCTGAGCTATAGTTTAATTATCCCCTATTTTTTTTTTAATCCAACCTCTCTAACTGTTACTTCTTTGTTGATCCACTAGTAAGATGTTTGTCATATT